>NC_048903.1:19375130-19468887 GCF_011077185.1 Oxyura jamaicensis | reverse complement strand
CCCCCCCCCAGTTTGGGGTCCCAACCCCCTTTTGGAGTCCTCAGAGCATCCTCTGGGACCCCAGTCCACCCCATGGCATCCCAACTGCTCCCCTGTTGCCCCTTTTGGGGTGCACCAGGGATCCTGACCCCCCTCCTTTGGGGTCCCCCACTCCCTTTTGGAGCCACCGAGCTCCCCGAGGGACCCCAAGCCCACCCGGGACCCCCACCTAGGGGTGCACAGAGGGGACCTAGCACACAGGGGGCCCCATCCTGCTGTGCCCCATCCCCTTCTGCATGGGGACCTTTGGGGTGTCTGCGGGGTGCTGCTCTGCAGGGTGCTGCCCCCCAAAATTTGGTGCCCCCACAGTTCCCACAGCCTTCAGATCCAGCCGTGCGAGGGTGGAGGGGCCAAAAACCGTGGCCAACAGGAGCTGCTCGGGGTTGGGTCCACGATCAGAAAATTTCTGCTCTCAGGGATAACCAAAAAACGGGGCCAAGCCCAGCACTTGGCACAAGGGGGGGGCTTTGCTGGGACCGCTGCTCCCCGGTTAGTGCCTCTCGGGACACTGTGGGAGCCCTTGATGGCACGGCACGGCATGGCACGGCATGGCATGGCACGGCACATCAGCTTGGCCACGTCCCCTCTCCGTACACCACTGAACCTTGGCTGTGCTTTTCTTTTTTCCTCATTTTTTTTTTCCCTCTATCATTTTTTCCCCCCCTCTTTTTTTTTTTAAAGGGTTTTTAATTAGCTTCCTGTTTCAATGGTGGGATAATGAGTTTTAAGGGGCACATGATTCCAGTAAAGAGGTCAAGCCGGCAATGAGGATGTCAAAAGAAATTAAGTTAGGAATTAAGAAGAGTTCCAGGGGTAAGAGAGAAACCGGCGAGGGCGGGCGGTGCGGCGGAGGAGAAGGGCTTGCTCTGCGCCCGTTGTCCTCCCACCCCCAAAAGTCCCAGCGAGGCGTGCGGGGTGGTTTCACCTCGTTTGGCCCCGAGCTGCAGCCCTGGAGACCGCCAGAGCTCGGGGCCGGTGGCTCTGCTTCCAGTGCCTTGCTGTTTCGTGTCACTCCTGTGCGCAATGCCACCGAGCGCCCGCGCACGTCCCTGCGGGGCCGTGACACTGGGTGCTGCCCGTCCTCTGCTTCGGCTCTGCTTGGAGATGAATTCCTGGGGCACTGGGGTTCCCAAAAAGCCCCCTTGGGGGATTCATTTATTGTTTTGGGGTCAGGGTGCTGGGGCTGGCACCCTTGGGTGCGCCCCTGAGGCTCAGCACCGATGTCAGGTAGCCAAGGCCTCTGGCTTCTGCCCCATCCTCCTGGGGTTACCGTTGGGCAAAACCTTCAGTTCATGGGATTAGATCAGAGAATATCCGAGCTGGAAGGGACCCGCAGGGATCATTGAGTCTGACTCCTGGGTCCCCAAAGGACCACTAAAAAATAAGAAAAATAATAAAAAAAATCAGGCCAGCTGTTAAACGCACGCCAACGGACACACGGACACGTGGGGCTGTGGTGGGGGGCGAGCGGGCACAAAGGGGGTTGTGCACCAAGTGGCTGCCTCTCGCTCTGCAACGAGCGGCTGAAAAACCCTCAAACAAGCCAAAAAGCCCTCAAACCAGCCAAAAACCCCTCAAACATGCCAAAGGCTGCCGGCAGCACCAGCCCTGCCCCAGGGACAAACAGGTTGCAGTCCTCATCCCTGCGCATTCCTCGCCAGCGTCCTTTTAATTAGCTCCTTGGCACCCTCCCAAGCCCTCCAAGATCCCCCCGAGGCCCGAGAATTTGCAGTCGCTTCAGAAAACCTGGGGCCGAGGGCTGGATCCGTGCTGTGGGACCGTCCCCGAGCATCTCCCCACCCCATCGCCCCGCGTGGGGACCCACGGGTGCCGCTGCGTGGGTGCCACCCGCCGTGGCGCGGGGCTGGGTGCCGGTGACAGCACCACGTCTCCTCGTGGGTGGCTTTTTTTTTTTTTTACCTCCCCCCTCTCCCCCCCATCCCGTTGTGTTTGCAGAGAGATTGTTATAGGGTAACAGAATAAATAGCGTGTTTTCCCGAGGAGTGAATTACATGCCTGCAGAGCAGAGATAATGCGCCGGCAGCCGTTTCCCCCATTGTGCGCGAGGTGACATCTTTTTATGGAGCTGTGTACGTTTGTATTAGTGCCAATTAATCTGGGGCGATATTATTAGAGACGCGGCGAGAGGATGTGTCGGCGGAGGAATGTAAATGGAAAAAGCCGAGGAGCTGCCATATTTTAGGGATGAGGGGTGGGATGCAGCGGCGCTGGGTGCCCTGAGAGGTGCAGGGCACCCATGGGTGCTGTGCCGGTGGGTGGCACAGCAGGGCTCTGCCTGGGGCTGCAGGAACAGCTACAGAAATTCGTATTTTAGGCTTTTTTTTTTTTTTTTTTTTTTGTCCTAAAAGGGAGGATTTGCATCCGGGGTGCCCCCACAGGGCTGGGTGCCGGGCGGGCCCTGCCACCTACCGGTGCGCGCAGCTGGCCCTGCTGCCACTCGTCACCTGCTGCCGGGTGGTGGCGGGGCGCAAAGAAATAGTGCCCGTTGCTCCTGGGGGATGCCGAAGCCCAGGGGAAATGTGGTGACAAACTCTCCCAACCCCTGATGCTGCAAACCCCAAATTCAAGGCTGGGATTTGGGTTGGGCTCCATGATCCTTGTGGGTCCCTTCCAACTCAGGATATTTTAGGGCTCTATGATTTTTGTTGTTGGTGGTGTTTTTTTATTATCATTTTATTTTATTTTATTTTATTTTATTTTATTTTATTTTATTTTATTTTATTTTATTTTATTTTATTTTAATTTTTTCCTATTGGTTTCATCCCCAGGAAAATTCCCTTTGCAACCCCTCCCCAGTTTCCCTGTCCCTTAAAGCCACATCACCAGAGCCGGCACATGGGGAGCATCGCGCCCCCATCCCGCTCGCTTCCACATTTTCAAGTTGTACCCTTGAACCGGTGCAGGAGGCAGCGGGTGCACGTGTCCCCTGCAAGGGGGATGTGGGAGCTGGGATTTAAATTACTGCTGTGCAAGGAATGGCCAGATTTGACTCAAGAGCAACAAAAAAATCTCCAGCCCCTGCTAGCAGCGTGACAACCATGGTGGATCCCGTTATCCGCCAGGCGCGGCGGAGAGGCTTAAAGCACCTACAGCTCGGAAACTTGGGCACGGGGCTTAGAAGAAAGGGCAGCTGGGTTTGGGGGGGGGGGCTTTAAGAGCAAACAGCAGCTGGAAAAAAAGCCACAGCAGTGAGGAGCAGCAGGGCTCGTCCTTCCTCGCTGGCATTACGCTGGCGGGGGCCTTGCAATCCTCCAAGCGTCAATGGCGACGTGCGCGGATAAATGCAAGACTCAGCAAACTGCGGGGCTTTAGGAGCTGGTGGATATAGGGATGGATTTTTTTTTCCACCTCCCTGCTTGGAAGGCAAAAGGAGGAATTAAATATTCCAGCTGTGGCTTTAGCAGCATGGGGAGCTGCAGGGAGGATGCTGGGTTGGGGCTTGTGGCAGCGTTCAGGGGGGAGCGGTGCCTGGGGTGGGCATTGCTCGGGGCACGCAGGAGGAAGGTCGGGGGCTGCTTCTGAACCCCATCCCTGCACCCTGCACACATCAAGCCTGTTGCTCCCGGGGGGGATTTTATCCTCCAGGTGCCCACGTTATGGAGCTGGGGGTGTGGGAGAGCTGCAGCAGCAAACTGGAGTGAAATACTCCTCTCCCTGGTAGTGCTGCAGCCCCGGTGAAATATAGGAGAGAGAAAACATAAAAGTCCCATTTCCAACTCCATAATATTTCCTGCCAAAACAAAGTAAAATGTGCTGCTTTAAATTTTCTGCAAAATTCTTTTGAGGTTATTTTTTTCCCTAAATTAAGCCATACTAATTATTTTCAGCCGCTTTATCTCCACTCTGCAACACACCAGGAGGGTGCAGGCGGCAAGCATTTTAAGCCTCCATAAACAAAAGAGTAGTTTGGAAAATAATTCTATCAATTAATCAAATTAATCCTGCAGTTTTAGTTACAAGCCCCAAGTGGCAAGGATTCTAGCCCGCGGTTATGAGCTATCTCTCATTGACAGCGTTTAAATGTTATGATTGCAACAGTAATTAAAGAATATAATATGCCCGGCTTTGTGTCAGCCTCCTACCTCCAGACCTCGGCGTGGCGCGGCAGAGGTCAGCTCGAGGACAAATTGGGGCTGACCAAGCTGGGCCCCCCCCCCCGGATAAGGCACCCACGGGGCTGTGTCACAGCCGAGGTGTGAAATGCATTGGGGTGCCCACACAGGAGGAAGGAGAATTGTCACTGGGGGCTGCTGGCCACCGTGCAGATGTCCCCGTGGTGGGGACCGGGGCGAGAGGATGCTGGGGACGGGCACCGTGAGCTCACGTCCATGGGTGATGGAAAATGGGAAGGAGTTTCTGCTGGGGCTAAATAAATGACAGGTTGAGCGTGCACCTGCAGCGTGTGCTGTTGGGGAGAGCTTTCAAATCCAAGCTGCAGGTGAGGGTCTCGCCTCAGAGCTGCTTGGAGATGCGCGCTTCCAGCTGCAGCTCTGCAAGTTTTTGCACTCTGATGGCGGGGGCACCAAGCCCTCCTGCAGCTGCTTCCCATGGGACACCACAAAAACGTGCAAAGCGTCCTCCTGCTGCACTGGCAGCGTCGTGGTCGGGTCAGGAAAGGGGCCAAGAACAGGGCTGTGGGGCCGCAGGGTCGGGCTGTGCCGGCACAGCTGGGGAGAAGGAGCCCACAAACGCCACACAAGACAGGGAATTTCTGTGAAAATATTGGAATATATTTGAAAAGATTAATCATGTGTGATTTTACAGTACCACCCCATATTTTCATCTCATACTTTATTTAACAATATTAAAGAGGCACTTTAAAAGCACACATACAACATCATAAAACGGCGTTTCCTGCTCTCTCTCTGCTTCTCTGACAAAATATCAAAATAAAAACTTTTGACATAACACATTGCACCCAAGGTAAATTACCTACAATATTTTTATACAATACAAAGAATCGTAAAGGTACATATTAACAGAATAAAGCCTCTTTTTTTTTTTCTTGTTTTCCTTTTAAATCTGAAACAAAACAAAACAAAAAAAAAATTGCAGGACAGACGCAAAGTACTCTGACTGTTCATATCACATCAGTGCATTACTTCACCTCCTTGACTTGGGAGTGTTTCAATAGTATTTAATCTTCCATGTCCTCGTTTGCACCTGAGATTACTTTCCGGTTCAGAAGTTCGGTTGTATAACGTGCTTGTCCAGCGTGACGTAACCTTCGCGACACTACGGAGTACCAGCATACAGGATTTTCCCTAACCTTTGATTTTCCTGCTTTGTTTTCTCTTACAGGTAACGGCTACTTCCTAACGGTTCCCTTTTATTTTTATTATTATTATTATTATTTTTTTCTCGATCAAGGAAGTCTGTATTCACATTACGAAATAAGAATAGCACCAGTAACTGCATAGTAAAAAGCGGATACCTATATAGCCACTAACTCAATACAGTAAGATAGTTGTAGAAGTTATACCGTGGAGGGCACTCGGACAGTACCGTTGCGGCGCGGTAAGTTGGCACAGTTTTGTCGTTGCGCAAAAAAAAAAAACAAAAAAAAAAAACCAACAACCCCACACGAACAAAAACAGCAACAAAAACAACCCCCCCCCCCCCAAAAAAAAAAAAAACCCTTAAAAAACCAAGAGTTTGTCACAAGTGTCAAGGTGCAGTTTGCTAGCGGTGGCAGCTCTCCTCCGTGCACATCACCTACAGTGGTCAAAGGACGGCAGCGGCGGCGGCAGCGCTCGGACAGCCCGCCGGCTGCTTCGGTATTCTCCTGACGACGTAGAAACAAATTCTTCGGGATGGCTGTCAGAATATGGGACGCTTGATGCTTTACTTGATTTTTGTTATTCATTATTTTGAATTGTATCATCTCTTAGGCCTGCTCCCAATTAAGTGAATTGTACGGGATTATTTGTGCAAAATCTTCAAAAAAAAAAAAATAATTTGCTTTCTACAGTGTACTGCACCTTATGAATAAGACGTCTACGGAATGAAGTTCATCTCTTCAAGTACTTTGTACAAAGATAACACAGACACAGTCTCAAAAGGGTCTGAGATTTGCAAGTATCCTTATAACCTCAGCACTTCTGCAATAAAGCATTTGCTCTTGACGATTCAGTCTGCCCAAAGCGATTACAATTTCAGTTCATGAAAATCATCAGCAACATCAAAGTTCTAGCATTTGCATGATAAATCAGGTGAATTAAAGTAGATTAGTAGACACAAAGCAAACTATTTCACAGAGGCTGCAGTGCAAGTTCGTTTAAGCTAGACAGAAAAATCATGCTACACAAACGAATTTAATGCTTTGATAATTTTTTCCCCTTTGCAAACCCCGTGAAAGCAGCTGCGGATCACCGTAAGTCACTTCCATAAATTACTCTGAAGTATCTCTCCTTAAAGGAATCTTAAAGCTGGTTAATTTCTGCCCGAAGAGTTGGCTGAGCAGGTTGTTCTGGGACTCGGCGGTGCGGTAGCTGGCCGAGCCGGCGGGCTTGGTGCCGCGCGCGGGGCGCGGGCTGTGCAAGGAGCCGCGCGGGGCCGGCGCCGTGCCCTTGGCCAGCACTTGGTGCAGGCTCTTCCCCAGAATGGCCTTCCTGCGCCGCACGTCGCCGTTGGCGTGCCGCAGCTCCCCCTTCTTCTGGTTGCAAGCGTCCAGGACCATCTTCTTCAGCTGGGTGCCCATCTTGGGCCTGGGCAGCAGCTTGTTGCCGTGAGCATCCCTCCTCCCCGGGGACAGGGCAGGAGTTTCGGTGATGCTCCAGTCGGCGCGTTTCAGCTCGCCGCTGCTCTCGCTCCTGCCCGGGCCCGGTGCCCGGCCTTTCTTCTTCTTCCCGTCTCCCTCCATGTTCTCCCGGGAGCCAGCGCTGCCCCGGTGGCTCAGGGACTTGTGCTCTTTCCTCCTCTTGGGGTGAAGCTTGCCGGCGTGGCCGGCAGAATCTCCTCGGAGCTGGTGGCCGGAGGATCTGCTTGGGTTGCCACCGTGGTCCCTGGTGCCAGCGCTGCTCTCCTTGGTGCTGCCATCAGGCACGGATTTGTCCTTCGCCACACCACCTTGCTGGCCCTCCTCGGGAGCAGCCTCGCTGCTGGGCTGGTTCCCCGTGGTTTTCTTCTGTGGGGGCGAATCTTTGGCAGCCCTGTTCAGTGCGGGAGATGCTGTCTTGTCCTTCAGGGGCAGGGGCTGGTGGGCAGCCTCCGGAGAAGTGGCTTTGGATGCGCCTTCCCAAGAAGAGGCCTCGCTGGCACTGGGGTTGCCCCACTGCGTCCTGTGGGTCTCCTTGGCCGGCGGAGCCTCTGCCCCTTGGGAAGGAAGCTCCGAGACCTTCTTGGCGAGCTGGAGAAATGGAATCCCATCCACGGCATCGGTGGCTGCATCAGGGTTTGCCACCCCCCCTGCTATATATTCGTCTTTGTTGCTTGTGCTTGTTCTTTTATGGGTATCGGCGTAGCCGCGCTTCTCGGCGAGGTGTGGAGGAGACAGCTTTTGGTCTGTGGCTTGGTTGCACGCTAACCCAGCAAGGTCAATGCTAAACCCGGGCGAGTCCAGGAAAGGAAGTGGTTTCCCATCAAACGCTCCTTTCTCCAGCTCCTCGATGGAGAGGGCAGCGATGTGGCCGAGCTCGGCACCGCCGGCCGCAGCCTGTGGCAAAGACGGGGAGAGGCAGGGTGGAGGCGGCAGGGAGTCAAACTGGGATTTCTCCATCTCCGCCAGGAGGTCGGAGAAGTCACCCACCAGGTCTTCGGTTTTCACGGGCGGCTGGGGCAGAGGTGCCGCCGGGTCCCTGGGTGCTACAGGGAAGGGGTCAGAAGGAGGCTGGAGGCTGGGGCTCGCAGCCTCCACCAGCTGCAGGTCACCAGCGTGGGCCAGGCGGACCGGCGAGGTGCCGTGGGGAGCGACCTTCCTCTTCTTGCTCGGCGGCATGCCATCCTCCCTCACCTTCTCCCTGCCCTCCCTGGAGGCAGCGCCGGGCCTCATGACCCCTCTGAATTTGAAAGTCCTGTTGCTGCCCGCGAGGTGCTTCTCCATGTGCCGGTCGTACTGCTCTTTCTTGGAGAAGGTGTAGTTGCACATGCTGCAGATGAAGGACTTCTTGATAACGTGCATGACGTCCGCGCAGAGCTCGCAGGCGTACAGCGTGGTGTGCTTGATCTCCTGCTCCTCCACTATCCCGTGCTCCTGGCTGAGGTGGTTTCGAAGCTCTTTGGTCTCCTGGTAGAACATCGGGCACTTGTGGCAAAGGTAAATCTTCTGCAGACTGTGCACCACTAAGTGCCGCTGCAGCTTGAAGGGCTTGGGAAACTGCTTGCCGCAGTGATGACAGTCCCTGGAAGGATCCTTGCAGTCTGGGTGCATGGGGACAGATTTCGGGGTGCCTTCGCTTCTTGCTGGATGCTCCGGAGACGGACTGGCGGATGCTTTGGAGGAGCTGGGTGCAGGTGGCTTCACCTTGACGCTGCTCTCCAAGGGCTCTTTCACCGCCTTGGCCTCCTGCTCCGGTGGCAGCTCCCTGGGGCTCCTGTTCTCCCTGCTCGGTGCGTGCTTACTGCTGGGGTCAGCGTGCCGAGAAGACCTGCTGGGCTTCCGACACATGATGGTGTTGAGGAAGTGGGTGACGGCGTCGTTGTCCTCACCGAAGCAGGCCGGCAGGCCCATCACGGACTTCTGCGCTTGCCCCTTGCGAGCGAACTGGGTGGCGTGCTCGCGGAGGTGCTCGTTGTACATCCAGACGTCGGAAATCTCCTTCAGGCACATCCCGCAGGCCCACAGCCCGGCCTTGTTCTTGGCGTGCTTCTCCTTCAGGTGGTCCCTCAGCTGCTCCCGCGAGCTGAACTTGCGCTGGACGCACATGTAGCAGGTGGGCGGCGGGGAGGGGTTGTGGGTGAGCTTGTGGAAGTCCAGCTCCCCCAACGTCAGGAACCACTGGAAGCAGACTTTGCACTTGTACTGCTTGTCCTTGGCCTTGATGGTGATGTCGCCGCGGTTTTTGCCCAGCTTCCCATCTTCTAGCTTACTTCTGCCGTGCTTGCTGTGCTGCCCCGGCTTCGGCTTGAAGCTGGCAGCGCCGTCGTCCCCGCGGCCAGGAAGCTCTTCGCAAGAACCGAAGAAACACACGTCCCTCATTTTCAGCTTGGCATTCAGCATCTCGATGTCGATCGTGTGGAATTCGGGGGAGTCTGAATCTTCGCTGCTCTTGCCGTCATAGGGCTCCTCCGCCAGGTCGGGGGGCTCGGAGCTCATTTCTCCAAGCGAGTGCTCGTTCTCCAGGCCCACCGGAGCCTCAAACATCTCCTCAGTGGACAGGCTCTCTCCCTCCTTCTCCAGACCCGCCCAGATGCTCAAGCTGGGGCCGTTGTCCATGTGGCTGTTCTGGCACAAGAACGTTAGCACGTTGTCCTCCAGGTCGGTGACATCTCTCCCAGGGCTGTCCTTCTCGCCGTCCGACCGCAGCGCTGTGCTTGTGGACCCACCGGGTCCTGCTTCCCCGCTCTTGGCCTTGCTGCCGTGACACATGTTCAGCATCAAGGCGTCGTCAATGGAGATGGTTTCGTACTCGCAGGGGTCCTCCCTGGTGACACAGAAGGAGCCGGTGTCGCTGAGGTCGGACGCCAGCCGGATGGAGAAGAGGTCGATGGCACCCGCCGGCCGCAGGCTCACCTCGGTGACAGGCTTGGGCTTCTTGCTGCGCTTCCCATACACCCGCGTGCACTTCCTCCGGATGAGCTGGTCGTCCCGGGGGAACAGCTGGGAGAACGTGGGGTCGTCGTCGAACAAGCCCTGGAGGTCGGAGGTGGCCGCGTTGTCCCCGTGGTGCTCCCTGCTCGGCGGCAGCTCTGCCTTCGCCCGGCGCTTCGGCTCCGCGGGAGCGGGGCTGGGTGCCGGCGGGGGCTGCAGAGCTCCGTGTGTTGGAGCCTTCTGGGGGGTTTCCAAATCATTTGTCTGCACCTTTGGTACCCCCGGGGCAGGTGATGTGAGACCCCCTGGGGCACCGCTCCAGTTCCCAGCGCCGCTGCCTCCCGAACTGCCTCCTGTCTCAGCGCCCATCTCCTCCGTGCCATCGCGGGGCTGCTCCTCGCCTACCTCGCCCAGTCCCTCCTCCACTTGCTTCACAAACCCGCTAACCCACGCTCTGCAAGCCTGCGTGCTTTCTGCTTCACTCGGGTCTTCCTCCACCTCGGGACAGGGAGCCGCTCCTGGCTCCTTGCTGACCACCTCTGAAGGCACCATCCTGTCGTCCGGGTCCTCTGCGAGCTCGGCTGCGCACGGGGACTGCTTCGCTTTTGGAGGGGATGAGTTGGGTCGATTTTGTTCCTCTGTGGAAATGCACCCGCCTGGCTCACGCAGGCCCTCCGTGAGAGCGGGCAGGCTGGGGCTGAGGGCAGCAGGGGCAGGACCTGAATTCTTCCCCAGCTCACGCAGACCGTCGGGCTCATGTCTGCTGGGAAATGCTTTTGCTTTCCTTCGCCTCACTTTCCTGTTCAGCTTCTTCTCGGAATTGCCATTTACCCCTCCGGGATCTTTGCTTTGACTCCTCCTGCCCTTCTCCCCCTTCCTCCCTTGCCTCCCCGGGTCCGGCGACCCCGCTGCCACCTCTCCTGCCCCCGTCTCCGCGCGCTGCCCCTTGGCCTTCATCTCCCGGTGCGCAACACGCGTGCGGTGCAGCTCCTGGGACACCTCGAGGGATATCACGCTGAGGTCGCTGAGCACTCTGCTCACCACCTCCTGCATCTGCGCGCTGGGCTCCTTCTCCAGGCCTGCGCATATTTTCTTGGGCACGTGTTCAGCAGCAGTTGGGACCTGGGAGCTGCAGGTTTTCTCTCTGACAGCCTTCAGGCTCCTTCTGGGGACCTTCTGGGCTGCCCTCGATGTCTCGTCCGCAGGAATCAAGGCGGACCTGGGAGTCTTGCCGGGCTTCACCTGGTGCTTGACAGCTTTGTGCCGGGTCAGGCCGGGCTTGGAGCGGAAAGAGGCTGAACAAATGTCGCAGGTGACCTGGAGCCCGTTGGGCTTCTTTTCTTTCTGCAGTTCATTTTGGGAAGGGCTTGGAGTGCTGTGACGTGTGTTGCCCTCTCCTTGGCCCGTGTTATTTAACACGCAACTCACAGCTTCTCCGCTGTGCTCAGCTATGTGGCTCTTGGGTTTCTCCCCTTTTAAACTCTTTTCTCCGATCTCTGTGGTTTTGGAAAGATCACCAGTTCTCACCTCTGCTGCCTCTGAAGGCTGGTGGCCATTTGATTCGGCAGGACCAAGATCTCCCGTCCTTTTAAGCCCTCTACAGACAGCGGTTGGCACCTGCTGAACAACAAAACCGTCGGACAAAGCCTCCGGTTCATTCCGATGCTTATTGCCATCATCGCAGCAGTTCTCAAGCTTTTTCTCCTGATTTAGGTTCACCTCTCTTTCTGTGAACAGCAGAAGCTCTGTCGCGGGCTGGGTTGGGTAATTTGGGGTTGCTGGAGGAATGGAGCTGATGACCATGTCGGTGACTGCACACGCTTGGTTTTCTCTAAAATGAGATCCTGGCAGCACGGCGCCGGTGCTTTCGGGTCCCTCCTTCCCACCCCCTTTGTGGCTGAAAGGTGAGCAGGGAGGCGAGCTGTCCTTCCTACGTGGCTCCTGGGCACCATCCATCTCCACGGCAGAGCCCACCAGGGCATCAGCGCGCAGAGGAGCGCAGGCTCTCGCCATCCCTTCTCTTTCAGGCAGTCCGTAGCTTCCCAAAACACCTTCGGGGCACTGGTGGTGACCGTCCCCACCTGCCTCCGTCGGCGTGGCCCCGCAGTGATGCAGGGGGGGAGGAAAAGCAGGGGTCCTGTTCCATGTCCCTTGCTCTGTCGGGCTCGGGGTGGGGTGGTGGCTGTGCCTGCCATCGGCCTCAGGAGGACACCTCATCACGAGGAATGAGCTCGAGGCATTCAGCGGGGACCTGCTGTATTTGTTATCTTCCGAGAGCTGATTGCTGAAGCCGGGGGATTCTTCACCCTCAGTCCCACCACCCTGCAAGTATTTGGGGTGAGAAAAGCCCAGTGGCGAGGGCAGGCTGGCCAGAGATTCACCTGCGTAATGACAGCCGTTGGGGGACTTTTTCTTACTGTTTCCTTCTCTGGGAACCTTTGCATTTGCTTTTGTGTCCTGCAGCAATCGGGGATGCGTGTGGGGCTCGTTGCAGGGACCGAGTGTGCCGGTGGGGCTGGCGGGGGCACTGCCCGTGCCCACGGATCCCGGTGCCTGCACTTCCCGGTCAGCTCCCCGGCACCACGCTCTGCATTCAGCCTCGTTTGTTCCCAGCCCCGCTGATGTTGCGCTGCCCAGAGTTTCTTTCTCCATCAGGCCACAGCTTAAATGGGATTGCTCATGTGTTTTAAATGCCAAGGCCGCTTTGTTTTTATCTTTATGCTCCTGCTCTTCCACGAGCTGATCAGCTTTCTTCCCTTGCCCTGGCGGTGGGGTCACCGCTGTGTTTTTGAGTGGCGAGAGGTCGTTTTGCTCTCGGGAAGCACCATCTGCACGGATATTAATGTCATTTGGCTCCTCGTCTTCATTTGCTAAGTGCTGCAGCTCCGCTGCATTATTTTGCAGCTCCGGGCCAGCAAACGTGGATAGTTTTGCACCGTAAGAGCCCATTGCACTGAAGGGCTCCAGCTGCCTGCAGGCACCGGGGAATGGCACAGCCTCTTTAGCTGGGGCAGCGATGCTTTCTGCATTGCCCACGACGGGGACGTCTCCTTCCCCTGGAACAGGGCAATACGCCTGATTTTCACCATCACTGCTCTCCTCTTTTTGCTCCGGCTGGCCCTTGCTGGCAGCAGGGGGGTGGCCGGGGGCCAGCAGAACGGGGAAGCACGGCATCAACAGCTCCTCTTCGTTGCTCTTCACCGTGCGCGCCACGAAGAGCTGGAGCTGCTGCAGGGGGTTTGCGTCCTGGGTGGCTGATGTCCTCTGGGAGCCGCAGCCGCTCTCCTTGGGCAGGCTCAGCATGTGGAAGAGCAGAGCTTTGTGCTTGCTGGCTTTGTCTTCGTGCCCAGGGGCCAGCAAGGCTGCGGGGCTCTTCCTCTCCTCCGCTTCTTCCAGCAACGCAGACCCTCCGCCATCCCCCTTGAAGTCCACGGCGCTTTCCACCACTTGGGGTTCCTTGGACTTGCTGAAGGGTCTTTCTTCTGCATCAGGGATCTCTTTGACGTGAGGCGAAAAGGCGAGGTCCGTGGCTGCAGCCAGACCCGGCTGGAAGCCGAGCTCAGGTTCGTGGTTTGGAAGATGGGCGCTGAACTTCTCCAGCTCCGCGGCGTCACCAAAGCGCTCACCTGGTTTCCCTGGCACAGGGAAGCTTTCTGCACCGTGTTTGCATGGCAGGGATGGCAGGGTGTCCTTCTTGGCTTCGGTTGCCTCAACCATCCTGGCGTTGGTGACAGGAGGAGGGCTTTTAGCAGGGGTGTCTGTGTAGACGGGCACCTCAGCTGTGTCCGGAATGCAGGAGCTGGATGGGTTTTTGGAGGAAGACTCATTTTCCGTCTTTCTGGGGCCACTTCCTTCGGTGGCCGCAGCTCCCTGCAGCTGCTCCCCGCTCTCTTTGGGGCAAAACCCATCTGAGGGGGCTGGCCTGCACATCCCGGCATCCAGCGAGCTGAACGCCGCCACGGGTCCATGCCAGGGCTCCCTGCCTCCCTCGTAGCCACCACGGGCACTCGTGACCGCCGTCTTCTCGCCCCCCAGCCTTTCCCCGGCACAAACCTTGGTGGCCAGGAGGCTCGAGCTGCCCAGGTCATCTGCCATGAACAGCCCCTTCTGGTGGCCCGTCCCCTGGTCAGCAGGCAGGGGTGGGAAGGGCTCGGCCGCCGGTCCCCGCAGAGGTGCAGTGGCGTGATGCTCGCCCTTCGGCGCCTCGCCGCTCAGCTTGCTGGTCTGCAGCTGGCTCTCCAGCTCCGTCACCAGCCGCTTGATCTCCAGCTCGTCGTCGGACATGTTGTTCATAAAAGCCACGTTGTAATCCGTTATCCTGTCCGGCAGAGACAGCTGGGCAGGGGGCACCACGGGTGCCTCCTCGGGGAATTTCTTGGCGAGCGGCTTGTCCACCGCCAGGCCGTGGAAGTGAGCCATGTCTTCTGGCAGCATCGGAGCCACCTCCTCCATCAGGGACCAGTCCTTCTCCGGCATGAACGGCGGGTACGGCTGCTCAAAGGGCAGCGGCTTGCTGGGGGCACTGCTGGGGCAGGCGAACGCTGCCACGTAGCCGTCCTTGCCGGCAGACACGCTCTCGTACAGTGGCGAATCGAACTCAGTCACAGGAAGCTCTCCAAAAATCGAGGAGGAGTCAAAGCTGAGAGGGGAGGAGACCTTGGTCTGCGGGGTTTCTGCGGTGTAGGGGGAGATGCTGGCGTGCTTCTGCTCAAAGGAGCTGGTGCTGATGT
This sequence comes from Oxyura jamaicensis, assembly GCF_011077185.1. NCBI lineage: Eukaryota > Metazoa > Chordata > Aves > Anseriformes > Anatidae > Oxyura > Oxyura jamaicensis. The sequence continues at coordinate 19,454,409 of NC_048903.1, read as the reverse complement.
CCTCCCGGCACAAGTACATGTCATCCATGTGCGAGGACCCCAGGGCCGGGGGTTTTGAGAAGAGGTTGGCATCGTAGTGAGCAGGAAGACCTTTGGGGTCAAAAAAGGCGCTGTCACTGCTGACGTACGGATCGGGCGCCTTGGCAGCCAGCATCATCCCCACCGCATCGCCCCCAAATGGGGCAGCCGGTGTGGCAAAGCCCTTTCCACCGTCAGCGACCCCGGGTGCCTTCCCGTACTTGCTGCCTGCTCCCGAGAAGGCAGTGCTGGTGCTGCTGGGGCTGGGCTCGCTCTGGGATGGAGCCATCAGCTCTTCTGCGTGGTACTTCACTGTGTCACCCATGTAGGGGGCAAACTGCTGCCTCTGGCCGACCATTGCCAGCCCGGCCGAGTCCTGAGCTACTGGGCTGCCTTCTCCTGCCTGGTTTGCTGCTCCTTTGGGCTCTTCTGCCTCCTTCTTATGGGGGAGCCTGATGGGGCTCCTGCCCGAGGTGGCCGTGCTGGGGAGCTGCCCCTCCCGGCTCGGCGGTAGTGGCTCCTCCTTTGCATCGTCCCCTGCAGAAGCATCAGGTTCAGTACTTGGATGGGACCTGGGGCCTGCTAGCAAAGGTTTGGCTGAGCCAACCTGTCTGCTCCCCCGCGAGAAGTCCTCCTTGCTTTTCTGGCTCTTCTTCGGGCTCCTGTCCTCGGGATGGCCGAGTGCAGCCCGCGGTGCCCATGCTGGGCTGCCTGAGTGCCTCCTCCCCGGCACGGCTGCCTTCTCTCCCACCAGGTCGGTGGGACCGGCCTCGGTGGCCGCGCTCGCATTGGGATTGCTGCCCGTAGACGACTGGCTGCTCCTCCTGCGGGCTCTGCCGGCACAATCCCCCTTCTTGGCAGCCTCCGGACTGGAGGCCCTCCTCTGCCCCGGTGCCTCCCTTTTCTGACGGTCTCTTCTCCGGCTGTAGCTCCAGGCAGGATCTTTCTCCTTGGCTCTCTCGCCTCTCCCCGGGCGTTTCTTGCTGAAGCTGTATTTGGCTCTCCCGACAAACGCTGCCCCCCGCTTCCTCCTCCCGCGGAGCTTGCTGCACGCTGCCCCTTCGTCCTCCGAGTCGGAGACGTAGTCGTACTCCTGGAGCCGGCCCTCCTGGATGGGGTTCTCCAGCCTCTCGTGGTGCAGGGGGAGCTGCTCCTGCTTGCTGCTCTTCGCGTGCAGCTGGTGGAGCTTGTTCTTCTGCTGCACGATCTTGTGGATGAGCTCCTTGCTCCACGTCCCGCTCCGGGGCTTCCGTTTCTTCCCCTCCTTCATGGAGAACCGAGGTGGCTTGGGGCTCTTGGTGGCAGCGCCCGGCCCGGCCTCGCTCTTCGTCTGAGGCTCCTGGCTGAGCTTCTTGGGCTGTTTTTGGCCGGAGGCTGACCTGGAGGACACCGGCGGGACGCTGTTCTTCCTGCCCACCCTCAGCCTGGCCGTCCTCTCCTCCGCTGCCGGCTCCGTCCGCTCGGCCTCGCGGGCCACCAGCCTCCGTGCCGCCCTCCCCTTGTGGCCGTGCTGCTTTCCTGCTCGTCTCTTCGCCCTCTCCCCCCCCGGGTGGCTGTCCTCATAACAGTAACCGTCCTTCTCCTCCGCCGCTGCGTGCCTGGGTTTGCTCTCCGAGGCCAGCCCTTCCTTCGCCTTGTGGGACGCCCCGCTGCCGGCGGCCTTCATGCCCGTCAGCTCCTCGTCGGCAAACACGTCTATGAAGCTGCTGTCGATCTCTGGGTTGTCCGACTGGTAGCCCAGGCCGTTGAGGGCTTCGGTGATCAGGCTGTCCAGCTTGGCGTCGTCGATGTCCAGGTCGGAGGCGGTGAGAGGCAACGAGCTGGCGGCGAGGCCGTTGAAGAGGCCGCCCTTCAGAGCGTCCTCCTTGCCGTCGCCCTTGCTTTCCCCATCCAGCAGAAACTCCTCGCCCTTGTTCAGCGCCAGCAAATGTGCCTGGGGGTCCGGAGACAGCGGCAGGCCGGCCCCGGCGGCGGCGGGGGGCTTGGGGGGCTCGGGGGGCAGCCCTCGCCGCCCCTCGGCTACCCGGGGGGGTTCCTTGGCCTCGGGGTGGGATGCGCAGAACTGGCGGTGCTCGAGGAAGGAGGCCAGGTTGCTGTAGTTCTGGTCGCACTGCTTGCAGGTCAGCAGCACGTCCAGCTGGTCCAGGCTGGCGCTGCTGAGAGAGCCGGCCAGCAGGTGATGGGACGCGTACGGCGGCGGTGGTGGTGGCTCCCCGTCCAAGCCATCCAGGCAGCTTTTGGCCACCTCGGCGCCAGCTTTGTGGAAGGGGCTCTCCGGGGAGCATTTCAGGAGGTGGTCGTCCTTCAGGGCGTCGGGAGGGAAGTGGAAGGGCTTGATGGAGTCCTGGGGGTGGTAGTGGAGCGAGCCCGAGTTCAGCACCTCGGAGGGGTGGAAGGTTTTGCCGCCTTCCTTGGGATGGCAGGGGTGGTGGAAGAAGGGCGAGGAGGTGAGCGCCCCGGACAGCTGGCCGTCTTCGAAGCTGGGGTTGAGCGGGCTGCTGGACATGGGGGAGAGCGAGGAGCAAGTGCTGCCGCAGGTGGGGTTGGGGACAGGGGACGGCAGCGGGGACCCGCAGGGCGAGGCGGCCACCAGGGCTGACGGCGGCAGGACCAACGCTGAGCCTGACGAGCTCCTGGAGGGAGGAGGAGGGGGCCCCGCCTGGCCCATGCTGTAGAAGAGGGCTTTGCTTCTCGAGTCGCAGGCGGGAGAGGTCGGGTCCTTGCCATTTTCGAAAGAAAAAGCGCCCGTCAAGCCAGGGTCCCCACGCTGCGCCCCGAGGCTCTCTCCCGACAGGAGCTTTTTGCTGTGATACCCTGGGGAGCTGCTCAGGGGGGGGCCTTTGTGGGCTTTGCCGCTGCCCGGCCACTCCGGCGTGCCGAGGGGGAAAGGGAGCTTCTGGCCGCTCATCTGCCTCGACAGCTCGATCCTGTTCTGGCCGGGCACCGCAGAAGCGAGGTGTATTTGCTGCCAAGGCATCCTGGCATTTTTCTGCCTGTGCTGCCTCTGCTCGGGGCCAGGCTGGCACTCGAATGAGAACTGGCTTCCAACAGGGTTAGAATAAGGTGCTGAGTTCTGGTCCACGGGAGAAAACGCCTTGGCGGCGCCCTCCCAGGCTTGCACGAGCCGGGGGTGGGTGGGCGCCGTAGTGGGAACGCTCGTCTCGAAAGGCACAGGTCCTGCGCTCGCGCTGCCCGCGGGGGAGCTGCAATAGGCTTTGCTCTGAAAGTGCACTTGGGAGAGGGAGTTTGGTGGCATATTCCTTCTGAGAGGGCTGCTCGGGAGCAGCAGCCGCGGGCTGGGCACACTGTCTTTGGCTGAGGCTTGCCCCTTACCGACTGGCTTTGGCACACTAGGCGAGTGTAAACTAGACGGAAAAACAGCTTGGTTTTCTTGGAAAGTGCTTGGGTTTTGGTCGATAGCACCAGAGGACGAGAGAGCACCGCTGGGGTCGGCGGGGTGCTCGCTCCTGCCCTTGTAGCACGGCAGAGGGCCGCGGTGCGGGGCGGGCGGCGGGGCCAGGAGCGGGGTGGGCACGCCGTACAGCCGGCCCGGGGGGCACGCGCCCTCGAAGGAGCCGATGCCCGGCGCCTCCTCCTGCCACTCTCGGGGGGACGCGTGGAAGCCGAAGGCGCCGTGAGCCGCCTGGCCGGCGGCAAGGGCCACGTCCAGGTACTCGGCATCGCCGCGGTACGGCTCCTTCCCCGAGTCGTGCAGCAGCTGGAAGGGGAACTGGAAGGGCAAAGCGCCCAGAGCGTGGCCGCCCGCCTTGCTGCCCTCGGGGAAAGAGCTGGGCTTGACCCCGTAGCTAGCACCTGTGAAGCTCTTCTCCGGAGAGGGCCACGAGGTCGTTCCGTTCGCCTGAAACTCTAAGTAATGTAGCTGCCCATTGGTGCCGGGGCTCTTGAGGGGGATGCCGGCGGGGGGCTGCCCTTTGGGGCCGTGGGGCAAGCGCGGGGGGCCGGCGGGTGGTGAGGTATAGTTGGCGGAGGTACGGCCAGCGGCGGCCTCGGGGAAGCAGCGGCCGAAGCTCAGCTCTTCCTCCTCGGGGACGCCGGGCACGTGGAAGCGGTAGCTGCCGGCCGCGGGAGCCCGGCTGGCTTCGGGCACCTTCGGGGGGGTCACTTTTTGCTGGGGGTAGGCGATGCCGATGGTGGGGCTGGGGCGGGCGCTGGCGATGCTGAGCCGGTAGAGCTGGTGCTGGCCCCTCTCGCCCTTCCCCGCCCGCCGGCTGCGCTCGCGGGCTCTGCCCTTCCCCGGGGGGGACTGGGGGCTGCCCTTGATGCCTCCCCAGCCGCCCTCGCCCGCGAACTTGGGCTTGTTGTGGAGGGACTTGAAGTCGATCTTGCCTGCCTGCTGCGGCCGGATCACGGCTTCCCGCTGGCTGTGGGGCTCCTTGTCCTTGGTGGCGGGGAAGGGGGACGTCCCCTCGCCCCCGCTGGGCGCGCAGGGCTGCGAGCCGCCGCCGAGCGCCCTGCCATCCTTCTCGCCGCAGCCTTCGAAGCCAAAGTCCTTGTCCTGCTCTTTGGGGCCGGCCTCAGCGTCGCTGATGGTGTAAACATGCTGGGTCTCTCCGGTCATGGTAGCCGGGGAGGGGGGCTACGCAGCCCCGCTTGCCCGTCCTGCTGCCGGCTCCTGCCCGCCCGTCATGGCACGGTCCTGGGGGGCCGGGCACGGGGACGGGGTGGTGTGGGGTCCCGGGTGGCAGCGGGGCTCTGCCGCATCCTTTCAGCCCAGACCTGGAGAAAGGAAGAGAGAAATGAATGGAGAAGTGCTGCGTTGTGCTGGGGGGCAGAGGGGGTGTGTGATGAAGCTTTTGGTGCTTCAGAGGGTGCCGGGAACATCGCACCTTCAGCGCGAGCTGCTGAGCCAAGCACTTTTTCCTCCCCGGGAGGCTATTTCTGGGGACTTCTCAGCAACATAAGCGGAAAAAGATGACAGAAGAGCTCCACCTACGGATTACCGGGAAGGGCTGTCGGCTGGGCTGGGAGCTGTGTCCCCAGGGGGGTCCCCACGTCCCGGCTCCAAGGCCAGAGGGATGGCGAGGCAGGGAGCGCGGCCCCTCTTGGCACCCCAAAAACCAACCCCGGACCCTCGGGGCTGGGCTCCAGCAGCGGTTCTGTGCCCTTTCCCCTTCACCGTCTCCTGCTGGAGGATGGGGTTGTTTCCAAGCAGTGCTCCCCACGGCCACAAATTATCCCTGCGCCGGAGTTTAGGTGCTGCTAAGTAGCTGAGAGCATTAAAAAATCAGTCCGGAATTGACCAGCTCGTTTTATAACAGAGGATCCGCGGGCATCAGGCGTGAAGCAAATGTCAAGAGCAGCTTTTTAAAAGCCCTTAAGTTGTAGCCCCAGACATGGGTTATATTCAAGAAAAAAAAAGGAAAAAAAAAAAAAGCAATCCCCCTTTTTGAAGATTCTCTTTTTTGAGAATATTTTTTTTTCTCCCTCCCCACTAAAACACCTCTTTAGGGTCCACAAGCCTCACGCTGCAGGGGTCGAAGCCCTGAGCTTGGGAGGGGGCGGCAGGCTGCAAATAGGAGCGAGCTGCAGCTCGTTAGCGTTTTGCTGATTGCAGTTCTGTTAATTACCCAGCCCCATTTCTGTGCACGCTGGGCTCTACCCGGTGCTGCACAGCCTCCTTGTTCCTGCCTGGGGGAGACCGGGGCAGAAAATGAGGGTTTCTGCGAGACAAAGTGAGCGAGGTTCTCCTGCAGCTCGCGGTCACCCAGCCGTGCCCACGAGGATGCTGCAGGACCTCGCGGGAAGGTGACAGCAGGCAGGAGGGCGTTTACTGTCACTCGGCGAAGTGAAACGAATCCCGGCGCGATACGGGAGATCTCGCTGGCCAAAGCCAACAGAGCCCTTTGGCACGCGGGGCTTCGGCTGCCAACACAACGTGCCACTTATGCGCCTCAAGCTGCGACTGTGAAGCTTGTTTGCCGCTGCTTAAATTTGCAAAGGCTCCTGGCCAAGATAACATAACCAAGGCCAGGGCTAGCCACCTTATCACAGTCGCGCTCTTTCAGCCACATAAAGGAGCCATTTTTCGAAGGAAAGCCTCGTTTGTGTGTCCGAAAAGCTGCAGCGTGGGCACGGCCAGGGCTGGGGTTCGCCGTTGTGATGGCGCTGAGCGCCAGGAGAAACAAACCCCGTGCTGGCAGAGGCGTTTGGAGGTGGGGAAGGGGATGGAAAGTGGAGCAGGAGCTGCAGGAGAGCCGTGGGCGCCGGCTGCTGCGCCGTGGTGGTGGCAGAGCCTCGGCAGGGCATGGGGCGAGCTCACCCCATAGATGGTGTCTGGCCTAAGGGCAAGGTGTGAATTAAGGTTTTGTGCCCCAAAACTGTGGCTGAAGCATCCCTGCAGCAGGGCTCGGGGAACCTGTCCCCACTAGTGGTAGCCCTGGTGTCCCACTGTGCCCGCAGGACCAGCACTGGCTGCATTCCTCTGTTTCCTCTCATATTTATATTTACATTTATATTTACATTTATATTTATATTTATGCTCAGCCTGCTCCGCTGCCTGTCTCTCAGCTGGGCTCAGGCTCCTCGTTGGGTTTTAATGCTTCAGCTCCTGGAAGAGGAGGTGGGAAGCGACAAGACGGGGGGCAAAGGAAGTTTGTGTTTCCAAAATAAATAAATAAAAAGTGATTTTTCTTAAAAGACCACCAGGCTACTGGGGAGCAGGCTCCCCACCTGCCCTTGTGTGGGCTGCCAGGGTGGGCTTTTGCTAAGCGTGGTAGAGATGTGGCCATCGCGGCACAGAGCAGCACCCATCCCACCACCCCTGCATCGTCCCGGTGGCCCGTGTCAGTGCCAATCCTGGCAGCCCCTTTCCTGGAGAAAAGAGCCCTGAGTCCCAGCAGCAGGCTGCAGGCTCTGATCTCTGCCAGGACACCACGAGGGGACCACAGCGTGAGGACCGAGGTGGCCGCCAAGTCCCCGGCAGCTCCTTGGGGCTCACCTGCCCCGCTCCAGGAAACGTTGGCGAGGGAGCAAACGGCTATGTGAAACCCCATCCGCCCCCCTCTCCCCCAAAAAAAAGGAGAAAAAAAAACAACCCCCCAAAAAAAGCTGCTGAAACAAAGCAGGGAGAGAGGGCTGAAACCCCAGCGCTGCCTCTGCAGAACCCGGCTGCGGCTCCAGCCTTGGGCCAGTGGGGCAGGGAAGGAAAACCTCGTGCCCTGCAGCGGGAGCGGAGGACGGAGCCGCTCGGGGCTCCTGGGCAGCCCCGGGTTCAGCTCTTGGCTCGGCGTCTCCCCTGCGTGACCTTGGGGAAGTCATTTAATCGCGGTGACTCAGCTCTCCATCTGCACATCAGCCCGATAACGCTCTCCCCTCGCCTATCTGCTGCTTGTATCGTCTGGGCAGATTATCGAGGCAGGAACTGTTCTTGCCATTTCTATGGACACTGCCCGGCACCGCGAAGCCCTGATAGGGCTGGGACGTGCGTGGGGCTCGGCGCAGGGGGGTCCTGGTTAGGGTGAGGGGTCCTGGTTGGGATTTGCCCTCCCTGGTGGGCAAGCAGTGAGCCCAGAATAGGGGGCTGCTACCTGGGGGGGGTATCGGGGCCAGAGGCGCTGTGCTTTCTGCAGCCGTGGCTCTGAGCAGATGGAGGTGGGTGTAGGAGCAGGTGGAAAGAAAAATTGCAAATCCCAGCTGGGTTGCATCCTCAGGGGAATGTAAGGCAGGGTGGGGGGCACACAAAGAGCCCGGGTGTGCCATGCATGTGCACTTCACCGCTGCATAAAGGGCACCCATCCCATCCCATCCCATCCGCGTGGCTCAAGCTGCTGCCTCTGACGGTGAGGCTTTGGCTGGGGCTGTGAAAAATCCCTTCCTCTTGTGAACTGGCCCCTTCTCAAAGCCGGGGCTGTTTAAACTTTCTGTCTCTTGTGGCCGGGCTGCAGTGGGGCCGCGTGGCCAGAAAAGCGGCTGGGGAGGTCACAGCCTCGGGGGCTTGAGCCCCGGCATCACCGCAAGCAGGGGCTGGGGGGGGGCCGTGGCATCCCCTGAGCCTGTCGGGGATGAGGAGCCGAGCTCCTGGCTCCCAAAAATAGCATCGGATCCTGCGCCGCCAGCTGGCCGTACCTTGGCACCCCTCCGCCGCTCCGCTACTGCCGGGACTCACTTCCACCTCCCATGAAATATGAATTTCTTGGCTGCAAAGGAAAGAGAGAACTATGTCAGGAATCTGTGTTTGGCTTGGCTGCCGGCACCGTGGCTCCGAGCGCCTGGGCTGGGCTCTGGCAGGCGGCTGTGAAAAGGAGGGTTCCCTCCCCAAAAAACGCCCTGCCACGGCCACACCGAGCTGGGTGCCCGCAGAGCCAGAAAACCAAAGCGGGGATGGAAAACCAAAGGGTCTGCATCTTCTTCTGCATCCCACCCCACCCCCTGCATCCCCATCCCCTGCACCCCACCCCATCCCCTGCATCCCCATCCCCTGCATCCCAGTGGTACCCCCTGCATCCCAGCCTGCAGGCTCCTCGCCTGCATTCCTACTTGGGATTGGGAGAAAAGGGCACTTTTATGAAGTTCAGGGGGTTTTCAGGGGTTGTTATTTCCCTGCCAGCTCCTGGTCCAGCCCGGAGCTCAGGAGCTCTGCAGCAAAGCGCTGGGTGATGCTCGCAGCGCCCCGGGAGCATGCCTGCAGCTTGAGCAAAGCCAGCAGCGGCTCGTCCCTCGGAAATTAACCTGCCAATTAAAGAGAAAAGCACAACGGGGCCGGCTCCTGCATGGCACAGCAGGTGGGAGCATCTCCTCGGGAGGGACACGATGCGTCCCTCATCCCTGCTTGTCCCCGAGGACGGAGACTGGGGCTGGGGACCGGGGCTGGCACCACGCTGGGGAGCGAAGGAGAAGGTTTGGTGACAGATGTGAATTTTCTGAGAAAGGCTGGGGTGTCCCTTGAGGAGAAGCCACGGGATGCTCACAGCGTGGGGGGGCTGAGCACTGGTGTGGAGGCTTGAAAAGGACCTGGAGGGGCTGGAAGCGATGCTGGGGAGCGCACACATAGATGGTTTGGTCTGGCTCTGTCAGGGCGAGGAGCACCGCAAGAGGCTGTTTCCAGCAGATTTTTTTTTTTTATTTTTATTTTTTTTTTCTGGCCAGATGAGGAGTTGGAAGGTTATTTATAAAGTTAGCTTCTTGCTCACGATGGTCAAAAATTGATTTTCTGGATCCGAACAGCTTTGAATTTCCAAGCTGGTGAGAGTCCAGCTTTCAATGTGGATCCAGATTTTGCGGAGTCCTACTCCTTCCCCGGCCTGCTAGAACACTGGCTAGTTTCAAACGAGTGCTGGGCACGTCCCTGCGTCGAGCTGAGCAGTTGCCCGGGCACCCCTCGGGATGTGGGGGTGCTGCATGCCAGGGTCTCGGCGCTGTGCCCAGGCTCCCTCCCAAATATCCGCGCCGCCTGAGCTGGAGGTGCTGGCAGGTCTGGAAAATGCCCCCCAGGGCACCTCGGAGGCGTCCCACGGATGGAGAGGGTGGTGGAACGAGAGGAGGCAGGGAAAAGGGCTCAGCCCTGGCTGGAGGTCACCCCAGCATAAGAAGGGACGGGTGGATCGAGGCAACCCAGCAAAGCAAATCCCACACGCCCGACCTAGCGCCCACGGGAGCCTGGAGCTGCTGGGTGTAAACCAGCTGCAGGCCACAGGTCCCATCGCAAGGCTCAGGCAGCAGCTGCTGAGTCCTTCCCAAAGGCAATAGGAAGGCTGATGGCAAATAAACGGCTCGGGTCTGTTTTGGTATGGGCAAGCAGAACCCTCCAAAGCGCCTGATTTCCTCAAGAATCCCACGGAGGAGGCACCTGAGCACCTCCTCTCGCCCTGCTCGCCAGCCCCCGGGGCTGCGTGGGTTTAATCTCCTCCGGGGATCAGCGGAGGGGCTGGGACTGACAGCAGCATCTTTGTGGGGCTGTAATAAAGAATGACTATTTTGACATTTATTTAAGAAATATTAATCTTTCATTTTCCTTCTAAATGCTCCTGTTTGCTAAGGAACTATCTGTTACCTAAGTGCTCCGATAAATCTTCTAAGGTAAAATTACATGTTAGATGCTGCCAGAAGGGTACATTTAAGAATGCTTCCCAAATTATCAGCTGCATTAATCTTAATTACTTCGGTAAAAGTAGAGTCTGGCATTAGGGCGAACTAAATTGAACGGGTGTTTGTTTGTCTTTATCATATCACATATTTGAGATCATTTAACAGGACGCAGATAAGAGGCGCGGGGCAGCGCGGGGCAGGGCAGCTGCTGCTGAAACCGATGGCTCCGGGTGACAAGAAGCAGCCAGGAGGGGACCGCAGGAGCCCTGGGTCCCCGCCGCAGCAGGACCTGCCTGGGGCAGGGCAGAGGAGCAGGGAAAAAGAGATTTAATACAAATTAACTCCTTAGGCACAGTATTGAGTGATCAAGGAAGATCAGGAGGGTCAAAGCAGGCTGGTGCCCCGCCGAGCACGGTGTGGGGGCTGCCGGAGAGCACCGGGGCGCGGGGTTGTTCCTGCCTAAATCCATCTCGTTTGGATGGGACCGGGCTCTTGCTTGGTGCATTGCTAAGTACGCCGAGGCACAGAGACGGAACTAAGCGCAGGATTAGGCGCTCTCGTTAGCCGGGGCCTTGGAGAGGTATCGAGTGCTGTGGCTGCGCAATCGCTGCATCTCCCCAGGTCTGCGTGACCCGGGCAGATTCGCTATCAGCGCAGAGCGAGCTTGCATAAGCCAAAAGGGGCTGGGGAGGATTTTCCTCCTCCCCCCCCCCCTTTTTTTTTTATATATATATATTTTACAAGACCTTCTCCATCCACACCCCTGTGTAAATCATGATGAGCATGCAGATGCTTATGGGGAGCTGGGGGAGGATGGTGAGGGGTGACGGCGCGCGCTCATGGAGGTGCTGGTGGGGGACCAGGTTTTGGGGAGCCCCGCTGCAGCACCTGGGTGCCCCCAGCCCTCGTGGGACAGGGAACGAGGCCGATGTCACCAGGCAGGAGCTGGGCTATCAGCGTGGCACACTGGCTGCATCCCCTGTTCTGCTTTCCCGAAGCTAGGGCCTTGCTCTGCACTTCCCGGCCAGCCTGTCGTGACCCAAAAAAAAGGAAAAAAAAGAAAAGAAAGAAAAGAAAAGGCAATGACACCATTCCCAGGCCAATATCACGTTTCCTTCCTCCCGGCAGAGCCTGGGTCTGCTCCAAGCTGCCTTCCCCTCCGCTCCTGCTCACAGCCCTGGTCAAACAGGGACAGGAAACCTGAGAGCAGATGAGAACATCACCGTTATTTTCACCCAAGCCTCATTTATCTCTTTGTCCTTTTGGCATCCTTTTTGTCCCCTTCGCTCCACGGCACGTCTGCCGCAGCAGCTACACTGGGACGGGGGGGGGGAGGGAGGAGGCATGGCCATGGTGCCAGCGTCACCCTGTGCCCCCTCCTGCTGTGCCCCAGCCTCTGCAGTGCCACCAAGGTCCCTCTTTGCGCCGGTCCCTTTCTCACCAATGCCCTTATGGGAGGAACGTGGTGCTGGCACACACCCGGGTGCACCCGATGAGCTAAAATCAAGCCCCCAAAGCCCAGCCAAGATGCCCTACACCCATCAGCGTGTTCCTGCAGCACCAGCAGCGCCAGCTCTTCCAGCCCCTCGCCATCGGCATCGTCGCGCCTGAGCCGCGCTGGAGCCAGGTTTGCTGCGGGAGCGGGCGAGCTCCGATGGAGCAGAGATCGGAATCTGCCCCGCGCTCATCCGGCCTGCTCTGCCTTTGCATAGACACACACGCATCCATTGCTCCAAGGGAAATTAATTGGCTCGTGGCGATTAGCGCAGCCACAGGCTTCAGAGGAGGTGGGTGCCGTCACCGAGCTCCTGGTTCAGCCCTCGCTGGCTGCTGCGGCTCCTCAGGTGCTGGGAGCCCCCTTTCCATGAGCAAGCAGCTGGGGACAGCACCGGTCCCATCCTTCCCACATCTATTTTGCTGTCCTGTGCAGGACAAGTGACATGAGGTGGCGGTGGCCACCCCGGCTGTGTCCCCCCAGCAGGGTCGCTCCCGTCCAGCCCAACCTCGTTGCCACAGGATCTGATAGGAGGAGACCTCGGCTAGATTTGGGGAGCTTTTAAGCTGTCAACTTCCCTATAAATTGTTAGCAATGTTTTAAATAAGCTCTCCTCTGAAATTTTGCTTCTGAAAGACAAGATTAATGAGCGTTTCCTTTGGGGATTTATTGCGCCGTTAATTATTATTCTCTCCCAGAAATTTGGTTCAGAATATTATCAGCTTTTTTTTTTTTTTTTTCAATTAAAAGTGATAATAATTTGCCCCGTATAAAAGAAAAGTGGATTTTAAATATATACATATATCTATCTATATATAACCCCTTCCTGATTAAGCCTAATAGCCGAGCGAGCTGAGGGCGGCGGGGGCGCGCTGCAGTGCGCTCCCGAGCCCTGCAGAGGGAAGCAGAAGCCGGCCGCAAACTGCAGCGGGGCCCCGGGGCTGCTCCGAGGGGCCGGGAGCGGTGCTGAGACCCGGCCCGGGCCTCCGGTGCGAATCCGGTGTGAATTCGGTGTGATTTCGGTGCGACTTCCAGGCACCGAGCTCGCCAGGAGGTGGCCGGTGGGAGGTGGGTGCCGGTGGGAGCGTGCGGGGGGAGATGTCTGCGGAGCTGGTGCTTTTGCTAACTGCGCTTGATGACCAAAAAGCCAGGATTTCACCCCAAAAAAGCCTTTTTGCACCGGGAAAGTTGTGGGGCTCGCACCGGGACAGCCCTGGAGAAGGGGCTGAGGTCTCCGAAGCGCAGCCTGGGCCGGGTTCGCACGCTGCTTGCGCTCCCCAGCAGACATTCCTCGTGTGTCTCCCAAATGCAAAACATTCAGAAAATGCTCCGAATACAAATGCTTGCTTGGTGGGGGACGGATCCGATTACACCCAGGACACAGGGGGGAGCAGGCCCACGCATGGCTTTGCTGGAAAACACCCTGCAGACCCAACGAGAGCCCCAGACCACGTCCACTGCAAGGCTTGCTTTAACCCCAGCCTGTCCCTGCTGAAGTCGCGCAGAAAAGTAGAAAGCAAACGAGACGTTGAGCTAAACGCAAAGCTGGCTGGAGGTGCCGCATCCTGGCACATATCTCACGGGGATGGGCACTTCTGGCTCCCCCGGTGGAGCACCCATGGGTGCGCTCCCATGCACTCCCTGGGCGGTGATGGGAGATGTCCTTTGGAAGCCACCAGAGCGAAAGCCCTTCAGCAGGGCCCTGGGTGGCTCTGAGGAGCACCCTGCATCGTGCACCCGTGCCCAGACGCCCAGGTGAGAGGCACGTCACGGATCAGGTGTGCTCGGAGGCTCGGCAGGGCAGGGGCTGAGCTCCTGGAAAGGAGCAGGGCTGCACCGCCCTCTCCCCATGCTCCCCATCTGTGTGTCCACGCACGCTCCCCCGGCACACAGGGACCTCAAACCGCCACGCCACGCACACTCCCCCTCCCCACGCCCCACGCGAGCTCACACCCACGCCCGCCCGTGCCACACCGCGGTGTCACACTGTCACAGGCGCAGCAGCGGGGACGAACCCCCAGCACGCCCCTCGCCTTACCCAGGTGCCGGCGCCGTCCCTGCGCTCCTGCCAAACCCCGAGCGGTTTTTGCTGACCCGATAAGCCCGGAACAGAAAGCCCCGCTGCGCACACCGCATACCCAAAGCCTCCTGCTCGGGAAGCTGCTATCAGCGCTGCCGGGAAAGGCGAAGCAGGGCTCTGGGGCAGGGCAAAGAGCTACCAGAGAGGCCGGTGCCTGTCCCCCTGCCTCGATGCCGTCCCGTCGGCTGTCCAGACCTGCAGCTTTGCGCAGACCCCGAGACAAAACCCACGCACGCAGCTGTCCCCATCCCCGTCCCCGCCAGCCTCCAGCGCTCGCGGCGAACGAGGGTTTTAACGCGGCTTCTGCCTGCCTGCTTAATTTACAGCCTATTTACTCCTTTTCTTAACTGATGTCCTCTGGAAAAACCGAACGCGACCAGGTCCGCGCTGCCCAGCCCCTTGATTTATGTCTGCTCCAGAACATTTCCCCATTGTTCGGCCAACGGTGTGCGTCAGCGCCTTGCAATCCTCCGCGCGGCGAAGGAGAAGCAGATGGCTCCTGGCCTGGGGGAAGGGGAGCGCCTGCGCCAAGCAGCAGCGGCCGAGCAGCGGGGAGAGGCTTTTTGGGGTGTCCCCCCCCTAAATCCGGGTGGATGGAGGTGCTGGGGGGGCCTCCAAGCTCCCACCTGCCCTTGGGGATGGAGCAACCGCATCGGCGCAGGGAGTTGCACCTGATGGAGGGCACGAAGCAGGATGGGTGCCGTGAAAATTCCCTGTCTTTTGGTGGAGAAAATCCCACTTGGCTTCCTCCACTGCTGCTGCTGAAAGAACGGCTCGCCGTCACCTCCAGCATGTCGCACGACATTTCTGCAGCACGGGAGCAAATCCGCCTTCAGCCGGGAGGACTCCCTTCCCTCTCGCATTTGGGGCTTTGCAGCAAACAGCAAGCACCGGAGGACGGAGCCTGAGCTGAGACACCGGCGGGACAAAATACGCTGACATCAATTTTTGCAGCTCAGCGTGGTGGCAGCGCTGACGGTGCAAATGCTGTGTGCCACGAGATGCCGAGGTCTCTGCCAGGCTCCTGGCACACCACGGCATGACACTGCCTTCACATCTGAGCTGCAAAACACATCGGCGGAGCAGTGCCGGGCTTTCAGCCTGCACCGGGGCATCGGTGAGATGCGAGTGCTGCATTTTGGGGAGCTGCCTGGCACCCGCCGAGCCCCCTCCCGCCTGCCTGCCCCGTCTCGTGGCGGACGCCGAGGCTGAGAAATGCCCTCTGTTCTCCCCGGGAGCAGAAAAGGCTCGGGGGCCAAAAAAAACGCGCGGAGCTATAAAAAGGCTGATGAACAGAGGCGCATTCATGGCGCACTTCAATCGGCTGCTTCGTAAAGATGCTGGGAACGCGCGGGCGCTTTACAGGAGCCGGCAGCCCCAGCTGGGGAGCAGCAGGACAGCAGCGCCCGGCCGCCTCCGCCTGCACCAGGGGCTGGGATGGGCTTGGGGAGGGTTTGGGGGCTGGCATTAAAGCCCTGACGCCTACACAGAAGGACAAAGGCAGATAGATGAGCTCTGCCACGGTGCTTTGTGGGGTTTCCTCTCTTTTTTCTCCAGGTGAGACCAGGGTATGGATGCGGTCATCTCACGTCCACGTATCTCCAAATCGGTGCCTGGCGGCGCAATGAAGCCAGTGAGGATTTGCACATCCTGTGCCATAAAATGCCCAAGTGGGGCTGCTCGGGCCGGGCTTATTGACATGAGCCCTGCACAAGCACAGAACTTCATGGGGCGACCCATGAGAAGCGTTCTGCCAAAGCGGGGCACCTGCAGCCCCTCCTGGGTGGCACACGGGGAGGGGGCACAGCACCAGGGGTCCTTGTGGCTCTCACACGTCCTGCCCTCCGACAAAGCCAAGGCATCGAGGGATGCTGCAGCGAGCCCGCCATCATTGAGGCAATGGGAGGCACAAATTTTGGTCCCAAAAGCTTTTCTGCAGTCCCTGTGCCTCCAGCGCAGCAGGAGAGGGTACAAGGCACAGTGGGAAAACTTGCCGAGTCCCCATGCATTTCTTCTGCTTTTATTTTTTTCCCCTTGATTTCCTTTTTTTAAGCAGCCACCATCCGTGTGCAAGCGTGGCTGAATAATGCCAATATTCATCGGCGGGACAAGCCCCGGCTCTGTTTGCTTGGGAGGCAGGTTTTCTCCAGAGACACGCCGGGCGACAAAATCCCCTTCCTCACACTTGCGTATTTTTCTTTCATCCGTCGAGAAATTGGCACGGGGGATGGCGGAGGGCTGGAGAAAGGCATGGCGCAAATATTTTCCTTTGGCTGGAGGTGGAAAAGCTGCGGGTACAGCGCCGTGCTGCAAGGAGGGGCAGCGTCCCTCCTCCACATGTGCTCGCAAGATGCGAAGCGAGGACGGGGAATTTCCCTTCTGCTTCGGGGCATCACTTTCGGGCTGAGCAGGAAGATGCATAAAGCACGTCGGCTAAGGAAGAGCAGGTCTGAGGGAAGGATGCTGTTGCCCTTCCTGCAGAGAAAACACAGATGCAGCTGCTCCGGGGGCTGAATCGCAACGCGAAGGTGATGCTGCAAACAAAAGGGAGCTGAAAAGCAGAGAAATAGCCCCAAAATAGGGCTTGAACCTGAGCATGGTGGCTCACTGTCCCCCGCTAAAGCTCACGCACACAGTGGGCACCTGCATCGCCTGCAGGGAGCTGAAAGGTGCTGGGAAGGAGACGGGGATGGCTCCGAGCATCCTGCAGGTTGGCCGGTCCTGCTGGGGAACTGGGGGAACTGGGGGAACTGGGGCCAGCACCCTGAGCCCGAGGCACGCTGTGGTATCAGGGAGCGGGCTCCAAGCTTTCCAAGCGTGTCTCAGCGCTTTCCTCATCTTCAGCCTCCGGAGGATTAACGAAAAAGAACAAAAAGAACCCAACCCTCTGGGAGTCTGGATAGAGGAAAAAATGTGTATTTTCACATCCTGGCTGGAAAACTGAATTCTTCCAAAGAGTGACAATTTTTCATACACACACACACACACACAAAAAAAAAAAAACAGCAAATCTCACTTCTGAAAAAAGGGAGAATTCCCCTCGTTAGGGGTTTTCTCCAGCTTTCCAGCAGGGGAAGGGGCAGGGGCAGGGTCAGCGCCCCCGCTCCCAGAGCCGGCTCATCCCACGATCGTTTTCCTTCCCGGCACAAACCACCCCAGACAATACCTAATGCCGGAAACGTTCTGTTTCCCTCCGCTATTTAGCAACGACCGAGGCGGTGCCGCTGCAGCCTTAGCACGCCCCGCAGAGCTGTGCAGTGAATTCACGGCCCGGCTGGATTTTTTCCTTCACCTGGAGATTCAATCCGGGGGGGAAGGGGTGGGAGCACGCGGGAGCCGGTTGCAGGAGGAGGTGCAAGGGTTTTGTGCATGCAACGGGACGAGGATGGGGCACAAACACTCCTCATCCTCGCCTTTGCCTTGGGGCCATGTGCACCCTCCAAAAACCAGCATGAATTCGGAGGTGAAGGGGGGATTTGGGAAAGCCACCACGGGGCCGCGGAGCGAATAAACGCATGCGCCTCTCGCCGCCGGGCTCTTTTTTTCCTCCCTTTTCCAACAAAACGGTGCGAGTAATAATTTTCGCACATGGTGCCGGGCGCGAGAGCTGCCGTAAAGTGGCTGTTTATTTCATTACCGGCCGCCGGCTGCTATCGGGTTCGGGGAGAGGGGGTGTTGGAGCGGGGGGGAGCCCCGTGGGGTATCGCTTTACCCCGCCGCTTCCTGCCCAGGTGAACCCACACAAACCCGCCTGTGTGATGGAAAACCGTTCGGCACCCCAGACGCGTTTCCCCCGAAAACACAGCCTGCGATTCAGCTTTCCCTCCCCCGGCCTTCCGAGGCGTCCTCCCTTTTAACACAGAAAGTGGCATTTATCTCAGGATTCCTCAAACCCGCAGTCCCAAAAGAAAAAAAAAAAAAGAATTAAATATCCATCTGCGCATCCGTCTGCGCGCCCGTCTGGGTGTCTGTCTCCACCCGCACCCAAACGGGGCTTTTCCAGGGGTTTGGGTGGCCCAGGCTGGGAGCAGCCTCAGTGGAGGCGTGTTTTTAGCCTGGATTCTCCCCAAAAGGGAGCGTGGGTGCAGGGGCTGCCTCGTGGGGTGGTGGCGGAGGGATGCTGGAAGTGGCAGAGGTGTCACCAAAGGGAAACCAGCAGCGGTCAGCCCCAGCTTGCCCCGTATATAGAAAGGTAAAAAAACCGTCCTGCACGAGCGACCCTACAATAACAAGTGGGGATTGCCAAGAAGAAAAGGGACTCATGGTGCTGAGTCCCCCAAAACTGAGCCGAGGCGGGGAGATGGAGGCACAGCGGGAGGACAACTCCCTCGCGCCCGCGTCCGTCCCAGCGTCCTGACACCCAGCCTCCTGCTGCTGGCCACCCTTTAATCTTCCTCGCCGTGGGTTTCTAAACTGGGAATTACAGTAGTCAACTAGAGCAGGACGTGTTGTTTTTTTAAGAACTGTTTCCCAAAAACACGTTACAAGGACAGCAAAACGCGCTGCCTGCCTCCGCGCCATCCACAATCACGGCGGGGTCTGCAGGGGGCGAGGAGGACTTTGCCCGTGGTGCCAAACCCAGGAGAGCCGGGGGGTTGCTCGTCCCTTTTATCAGCTGCCAGGCTTTAGACGGTCAAATCCAAAAATCCCTGGAAGGCAGGGCTTGGCACGGCGGGAGCCCAGATGCTGCCTCTGCCCTGCTGCTGTAATTACGCCACCAAACTTAGAAAGCAGCGGAAGAGCCGCGTGTAGTGCTGCAATTAGGAGGCTGTTTAATTGCGGTGCGCTTGTGTATTGTTTTCCTCTCCGTGGCTGCAGCTGCCAACAACCGGCCGAGCGTCAGCACTGCAAACCCAGGCTCCTCAGCTCGTGTCCCCAAGCACTGACACTGCGGTGCTGCATGGGGACAAGGGGGACAAGGGGCTCGCCCTCCCAAATCTGACCCATCGCGTGCGTATCGAAGCAGCAGAGCTGGCCGGTGCATCCATCCAGGGAAGGAGCCCCCAAAATGTGTATCCGCTGATGGAAGGTGTTTTCTTGGAGCAGCAAACATCGCTCTCTCTCCGGGACTCCCCTTCTCCTGCCCACGGCACGCCGCCTGTCCCCAGAAGCGGCGAGGAATGATTTCCCCCCGTCAGCCTTGAGATTAAAATGGATCTAGGCGTGGGAACCGGCGGCGGCAATGGAGACGACACAGGAGAGCAGCTGATTTATATCGCGCTGCCCCTGCGCGCGCTGCGCATAAATCTGCTGCTTTTCATGGAGAAGCGCGAGTCGGAGCAGCTCCCCGCGACGCCGCTTATCTCCTCGCCGGGTGACTCAGCCCCGCAGCGCCAAGCTGGGCTCTTAGGCTTGGCTCTTTCCAGCGAGCAGCCACAATGACTTAACTCTCACTTTTCATTGTTTCAGTCCCAGAAGGAGCTACGGCGATGCGAGTCTGAATGATGAGGAGCACCTGAGGATGCCTGCCGGCAGGGCAAAGCCCCTTCTTTTTCTCCATCCTGCTCCCGACACTTTCCCCATGATCCGTCTTCTCCCGTTCGGGTCTTTTACAGGGGTTTGTGCGCAATTGCGGACTGCAGCTCGATGCCCATTTAAACTTTATTCTCCGCTCTGCCGGGGAATCCCTGGAAGCTGCTGCTGGCACCGGGTGTGCCGGGCTGCACCGACCTATTCCAGCTTTAACAGGGCCGGGCGCCCTCCTGCTGCTCAGCCCCAGCTGCCCACGCAGCTCGCCCTTCGCCATCGCCTTGCTTGGCCTCCCCGTGGGCGCAGGGGCTGTGCCGGAGGAGCCGGCCGCATCTCCCTGCCCCGTGCTCCTGCTCCTCTTGTTTTCACAGCTGATTGCGGGGCTGGGAGGGACAGCGTGGGGACGGCGAGAGGAAGCTCGCCCGAGGGGTGGGCGGCAGCTGCGGCCACCGCTGCCTGCACCTGGGCTGCTCGGGGACCCGCTGTGACAGCGAGCGTCACCAGGCTGGTGGCACGTGGCCGACCCAGCTGGATGGGCAGCACTGAGCACTTCAAAGCCCATTATCATCAGGTGATGGGTGCCCAGACCCAGCTGGGTCTTGCAAAGCGTCGAAGAAGCTGCTGCTGCTTGGCCCGAGGTGTCCCAGGGTGTCCCAACCACCCCGGGGAACTTGGTGGGAGCAAGGATGCTGCTGGGGGAAAAGTTGTGGCTGAGCCACGCTGTGGAGAAAAGGCGAGAGAGCCCTTCCTTTAGTGAGCTGCCCTCTGCTCAATAACGTCCCAGGCAAAAGGGAGCATACAGATATAGATTAGCAGACCTTCTGGGAGTTCCCTCGTTGCTCCCTGCTGTCGGATGCTCCCCAGAAGCAGGATAGCTCGGCCGCATCCAATGCACCCAGAGCATCCAGCCAGCGTCACCGCGCAACCACTGCCACCAGCGTGTCCCCCTCTGCAAAAACAACAGGCGAAGAAAGAGCACTTTTGTTTCTTCCTCCTCTATTGACACAGCTGGGAGGGCTGGGGCCGGGACAGGGTTCCTCCTCCGCCAAAACGCTCGGCGCGTTGGCTTTGTGGCGCGGGGAGAGGCCGAGCTCCTTCCCCCGGCTCACTGCGGCTCGTGGGGCACAACCAGAGCATCCCTCGGCCGCCCTCGTCCCGTGTTGGGGCCGGGGCCTTGCGGTGGAAGAGAAATGTTCAGCTGCTCCCTGCAGGCTCTCAGCCCCAGGAAGGACTTGTCCTGGGAAGACGGCTGCGTGTAGCACCCGAGCTGTGGATGTCGGTGCAAAAACCAACCCGGAGGAGCCGCTGAACCCACCCTGGGGCTTTGCACCTCGCCGTGCCGCGCTGGTGAGCCCGCAGCCAGCCGGCCCCTCGCGGCCCCGTGCCACGCTGCTTTTACCATTAAGGCACGACCCCTCCACCTTC
The DNA here is from genome assembly GCF_011077185.1 of Oxyura jamaicensis. Taxonomy (NCBI): domain Eukaryota; kingdom Metazoa; phylum Chordata; class Aves; order Anseriformes; family Anatidae; genus Oxyura; species Oxyura jamaicensis. The sequence goes on along the minus strand of NC_048903.1, from coordinate 19,433,878 downwards.
ACTTTCTGCAGGAGGATTTCCCCTCTCGTGGACGTCTAACCCAGCTTTTCAGTGTTATTTCTTCGCAGCACCCCGCTCAGCGCTGTGACGGCATGTGGAGGAGATTCATCCATAAACCACGGAGAGGAGCCGCATATCGCCCAGGGAAGAAGCCCCCGGTGCTGCTGTGCTTGCTGGAGGCATTGCAGCTCCTGCACCCACCTGGGGGAACGGAGCAGCCTCGAGCATCACCTCCGAGCCGCGGGGATCGGGGATCTGGGCACTGGGATGGGGCCGGATCCGGCTGCCCAGCGGTTGCGTGTTTGGTGGGTTTGCTCCTCTTCGCCTCCGGCCTCCGAGACGAGAGACAAATGCGAAGCATTCCTTTATCTCCCTGCCTCTCCGGAATGACAGGCAAAGCAATAAAATGCATTTTTTTTTTTTTTTTATAGAGCTGTAAATTTAATTTCCTTTTAAACCATTTGCTTCCACTTAGAACTCAATGGAAATCCTGCGCTGCTGGCAAAGCTGCAGCTTCCCTGTCCTGCGATCAACGTATGGAAGCAGAAGGCTGCAGCTTTTGGATGAGCTTGAAAGTTTATGGAAGGGACGATGGGGTGGGGGAAAGAGAAGAAAATTCTTGGGGCATTAAGGGCCTAGTTTCCATCTTCCTCGTGAACCTTTCTCAAGGGAAGAGCTTGAACTGCTTTGTGGTGGCCTCAGCAGCACAGCCAAAGCGGTTTCTGCCTGCAGCCGAACAAGTTCAGGGCATGGCTTGCAAGGAGGGGGAAAATCACCATTTTCTGCCCTAAAAAACCCACGGGGCAGTAGGATCGGTGCAAACCTAGAGGGAGCCCAGCAGGTCAAGGCATCCAGTGGCCAGAAGCAGCACGGGCTGATGCACGTGTCCAGCATCCTTATGCCATCGGGAGACTGGAGTGGATTTTCCCTGCTTAAAACCAGACAGCGAGGGAGGGAACGGCGCTGGGACAAGCACCCAGAAAGTTGGCTTCAGTTTTCCAACGACCCAGACAAGCACAACCCTGCAAGCACCACGGCGCCGCGCAGCAATTCAGGACTCAGGACGTGACCCATTTCCACCGCCCCGGGTCCCAGCAGCACGGCCAGACACCGTAAAACCACAGCCACGACTGGCAGCCGAGTGCCCGAACCCCACGGGCTCCTTGAAGCAGCAAATCTCCCGGAGCAGGCTGCTGCTGTCAGGGAGTGGGGACGGGGCAGATCTGTGCCACGGGATGCTGCTTCTGCCAGCTCCCGACCCCGGTGCTGAGCCGGCGCGCATCCTCCGCAGCCCCAGCCCCGGGATGCGCGGCCGGGGCGATCTGTACAAAAGATGTCCCTGGTGCTGGAGGCTTCAAAACCCCCGAAGTTTAAAGCGCAACATGAAGCCCACTTCAAAGAGCTGCAGCTTCCTACTTGATAACATCAGGAGTCTGGATCAAAGGCTGCGTCCTAGGAAATCCAGCGCGGGAAGGGAAAATCAAATTGCTTCCTCCAGAGCATTCCTCGCTGCTGAAAATAAGCTGCTGGTCTAGGAAAGTTAGACCGTCACGTTAAAATTGTAGATGATGTCAGAGAGCGCTTCTCTAATGGATTTACGGGGCATGGGGGTGGCTTGTCTGCGGGGTCAGGGCTCTCAGGATGCAGGTCCCAGCTCAGGAGCCGTGGGGAGCAGGAGGGGAGCATCTCATCTGCTGCCCTGCCCCGGGGGTGCACGGGGACAATCCTGCGCACCAGCAGCTCAGAATCACCCGCCACACGTTGCGACCCCATCAGACATTGCACTGGGATTTGGGCAGCCTTGTAACCCGCAGAAGCAGCTCTTTGCTGCTGCCATGAGGCAAATCACACAAATCACTCCGCAGGCAGGGGACGGGGTCGTCCCTGAGAAGCCACCGGCAGGGCTGGTGCCCCGGCACGGGCCCCATCTCAGGTTTTCCTCCTGACTTTTTGGATGCCATCACCAAGACATGGGAAAAGCAAACCCTCTGACCCACAAAACCATCTCTGATCATACCATGCTGAAACAATCCCAATTCACCCCCCGCAAAAATCACCAAGACCCTGCAAGGGCACGCAAACACCGCGCTGGCACCGCCCGAGTCTCGTGGGAGGAGACCCCCCGGCGACTGTGCGTGGCAGCATTCGGGATGCTCGGCTGCACCCCGTGCCAAACGGTGCTGCCGAGAGCACGGGGAACTGATGCTGGGGACAAACCAGAGGGAGGTGTCCCACACGCACGTGCCACCGATCATTTGTGGGGCCCTCCTGCAAGCCTGTCCCCATCTCCATCCCAAGGTGCCGGGATGCGTTTGGGAGGTCCCCATCGTGCGGGTGGGTGATGGCTCACCTCCTCCTCCTCCTCCTCTTCCTCCTCCTCCTCCTCCTGCCCCCGGCTCCGCATCCTGCCCTGCTCCAGCGCGGGGACAGCGGCCCCTTTCTCTGCCGGCCGCCTCCGCGATGATTAGTGCCTTTCAGGAGCGGGCTGGGTGTTTTTTTTTTTTTTTAGCTAGCCGGCCCCAGATGAATAGCTCTGGGCAGAAGCGAGCAGACAGCATCCCCTGTATTCCACGCTTCATATGAAAACCAGATGCCACGAGTATGGTTACAAATCAAAGCTGACAGGGGGACGAGAGGTTTACTTAGGAATTGAGAGAGGGCACGAAACCTTTCAAACGGGGCTACCGTTTGCCCCCCCCCCGGCACACAAACCCGCAACTGCACCAAAACCGCCGCGAGGGGCTCGACGCAGCCTGAAAAAAGCCAATTCACGGCCCCGCCGCCTTACCCTTGCTTTCCGCTGGGCTTTGTAAAAATGATAAGCGGGATAAGAAGCCGTTACCTGGGGAGCCCTTTATTTTTGTTAGTTTTAACTTATCGCTGCCTGCATTTGGACAGCTGGTTCGGATTGCGCGAGGCGCGACCGAGCCGCGTGCGGGGCTGCTCTGGCAAAGCCGCGAGGAAAAGCCTCTCCCAGTCGAGGTGGTGGCAGGATCCTGACGGGCACAGTGCCCTAATGAACCGTCAGCTCACTGATGAAACAGCCGGGCTAACATTTAGTGACAGCCGCGATTTCCTAATCCGCCCCAGAAATAAATGGGAGCCGCGTGGAATAAAAGCGCGGAGTTCAAGCCCGGCCCTCGCCGGGGCACGAGCAATGAAACGAAACGTCAGGGTTTATAAATGACCCCTGGAGAAAAGTCCCCACCGGGGTGTGGGAAGACGCAGGGGGAGGCTGCCCGGGAAATGGCATTGCAAGCTGCAGGGTCGTGGTGCTGGGGTTGGTGCAGGGGTGCTCTGCAGCCTGCCCGGCACGGCACGCACCGGGGCACACGGCCAAAGGAAGCTGCAGATCGTGATTTTTGACACCGAGCAATACTGAAAGGTGCTGCTGGCCTTCAGGAGTGATCCAGCCCTGCTGTGAAGGTGCTGGACACGTGGCTGAGTGGAATCTCTGTGTGCTGAAGCCTTCGTGGTGCTGGTGCCGCTGTCCCGGGGCGCTCGTGCAGTCGGTGCTGCGAGATTTCCCGGCCGCAGGCGAGGACACCCAGCAGACACGGGCGGCACGTCGGATTGCAAAACCCACCAGGACGCAGACCAGATCCGCACCGTGCGAGCCCTGCATGCATCCCCGGGACCTTGCTGTGACCCCAGGGTTGTGAAACCCTCCCTGGCCAACGTTCCCATGGGGGAGCTCCGTTTGGAGGAAGGATTCCTCTCTCCTGGAGCAGAGGCTCTGCGGAGCAACCTGCCCCTGCCTCCCCGCTGCCCCCGCCGCCGTCCCAGCCCAGGAAACGTTTCAGCCCGGGTGGTTGAAGCGAGAGCTGCGAGCAGTTGGCAGCAGAGATGGCTCGGCCTGGGGAAGTGCTCTGGGATGAGAAGTATGTGATAAATTAAGCTTACTACTATTCCCCACAATCAGCCAGTCGCTGGCTTCCAGCGCGCCGCTGGCCAGAAACGGCTCACCGAGGGATTCTGGCCTCGCCCCGAGAGCCTGCGGTTGAATGAAAGCAGATATTTTGCACCAGCGTCCAGAGGCTGATGCAGGCTCTCTCAGTGACAGAGAATTCACCGCGTCTTTCGTAATCCCTTCCAAAGTTAATTATCCCCACTTCTAAAAGCTTTCCCGGTTGAATTGCCCAGCCTGCAGCCTCGGCAGCACAGACAGCTCAACGGGAGCCTCTGCCACCAGGTGCCTTCCACCCCTGCTGCTCTTTCCAGCCTGAAATCAAACCTCCCTGCTCTTCAACAGGCTTAGGAGATTCAATTCCTGGATCCTCCCTTATTTTTTTTTTTTGCACTAAAGCTGTATTAAAGCTTGTCCCTAGGCCCTCTGCAGCATCGCACGCTGCTCACCCCTGGGCTCACAGCCCCGACCCGGGCACTTTGCTCTTGGAGATTTGCTTCTCCAACCTCCGCAGCACCTACAGGCTGCTGCAATATCACCTTGTGCTTCCTCCAAATCAACAACCAAACGCAAAACCACCTGAAGAGCGCTCGCAGCTGACCCACCAGCCCGCCCTGCGCGCACGCGGTGCTCGGCCGTGCACACCCACAGCTCGCCCAGCCTGCAGCACCGCGGCCAGATTCCAAACTCCTCAGAAATGATATCACAGTCAGCTCGGCACAAAAACCTGCTGATTGCGTGCAAAACGCAGGGCAGCTGACGGTCACAGGCGGTGGGGCTGGCAGGAAAGGGGGGTGCAGATGGAATTAAACTGGGGGGCGGTGGCAGGGGGCACCCATCCTGGCACAGCTCAGCCACGCTCCGGAGCACGGCTTCACCTGCTCCCACCCGCAGCTGGATTCAAGGGAACAAGCCCACGTTGAACCCGGCCATTTGGGGTGACAGCCAGAGCGGGATTTCATTAAAATCATGACCGGTCATCTGCACCAGTCACCCGCACAACCACTGCCACCACTGCACCATCACCACGCTGCAATGTCACCGCGCTGCAGTGTCACCAGCCAGGAGCAGCCGGTCCTCTCTGCTGGGGTCGGATAAATGGCAACGAAATGCTTCTTGCCTTGGAGAGAGGTCACCAAAACATGCTCAGAAGGATTTGCATGAAATAAACCCCCAGCCTGGGCGGAGATGCTATCAGGAAGCACGGCACTTGCCGCACTGCTGGAGCTGGGGGAAGCATTGTGGACGAAAAGCTCGTTACCCAGAAACACAGGTTGGAGCCACCGGAGATTAATGTCCAATGAAAAAAAAAGAGATGCGCAAAAAAAGCCCCAAACTTCCCGCTTCAGGAGCAATACCTCACCAGTAAATATATATATTTTTTAATTTACAAGAGGCTGCCAATCACCACGACGACGCAGCAGGTCCTGCACACGCGGCCACCCCCTGCGCGGCTCCCGCTCCCCTGTGCCGCAGCGGTGCAGCACCGCGGTGCTGAGCAGCTTCTCCGGCAGCACGGGGGAACCCTGCCGGCTGTGACACCCTGCCACCAGCTCCCTCGTGTGCCTCTGCGCTCCGGCCAAGGCAAACACCATTGTGTCAGGAGCAGACAAGGGGCCAGTGCCAGCGAGGGCCGAACAGGCGGCTCTTTGTGCGCCCCGGCTGCCGGTTTAGCTCGGGGTTAGGGCAGCCGAAGCGCGCAGCTTTTCGCTCCGAGCCCTCGTTAATGGGGAGAGGAAATGAGCGGAGTTAGGCGGCAGGGTTGGGTTGCACGGGGAGGGAACGGGGAGGAAAGCGACCCTGCGACACGGGGATCCGGCAGCGGCTCGGCGGGTCCTTGCACCCAGCCAGCGCGTCCCCTGCACCCTGTCCCCTGCACCCTGTCCCCTGCATCCTGTCCCCTGACACCCAGGGACACGGGGACCATGATGGGTAAGGACAGGGATGCTTTCCGATGGGCCCCCCAGGCTGCACAAAGTGCACGAGTCCTTCTGGGCTCGTTTCACGAATGGCCTGAAATGATTTCAGTTCGCTTCAGCCGCTGCAACCTCCTCCAGCAGCTTCTTAAGCTCTCCAAGCCCAGGCTGCCTCCTGGGTATTTCCTGCTCATTTTAAAAGGGAGAGAGAAGAGCGAGATGCGTCCTTGGCATCCTCCTGCCTCTCTGCTTTCAAGTTAGACACGGGGATTTTAGTGAAACCCTTGGCCCGGAGCGCCATCTCTCCCTGCCTGTGCTCGTGGGGCTGTGGGGACTCTCCGGTGGCTGCCTCGAGGTGCCCAAGTCCCCAGCCCATCTGAGAGCAGCTCGTCCTTGCAGCCCGGCCGTTCACCCCATGCCCAGCACCCCAAATCTGGGCACAGGGAATCCGACGGGTTTCACACGCTCGTGAAGCATCCCGCGTGCCACTGCCACGCTGCAAATAACAGCCATCGCTCCCCGTGGCCCAGGATCTTCACGGCCCCTTGTTTTGTTTTCAGCAGAGATAAAATGTCAACATTTTTAGGCACAGAGGGACGGCCGGAGAGCCTGACCTGTCAACATCTAGAATGGAAAACACGCTCGTCAAGTGCTTGGGATGAGGTTCTAATTACTCCCCACATACCAGCCTGCATAAATACAGCAGAGCGGTCCAAGAAAAGCACGCTCCAAGTACGGAGAGCTTTTCCCGGAGTTAAATGAGGTCTCCTTTTCCTTGGGAACCAGGTTTCCTCTCCTGCAGATAACAATCTGCTTCTGCTGGGGTTGCGGTGCTTGATCCTGGCCCTACAAGGCGCTGGCTCCCCGGACGTTTCTCCCTGGAGGAAAAGAGCAGCGCCCTTGGAGGCGATGGGAGCGGCGATGCTGCAGGGCACAAGCTGGGCAGGCGCAGCTGAATGGTGCTGGGGTGGTCCCGGGGGCTTGGGGGACATCGGCTGCACCGACCCCAGAGGATGCTGCAGGCGAAGCGGGATGCTGCTGGCATCTCAGCCGGCTCTCGTCGTGGGGTTCTGCACTGTTGGTGCAGTCCTGGAAAGGGGAATCCCTTTTTAAGGTGCTTGAAGAGGATGAGGAGGTTTCATAAAGTAATCCTCTGCCCTCAAAGCTCGCCTTGCTCCTCGTCCGAAGCGCCGGATTTCCTCCTCCATTATTTCACCTCCTGGGAGGCCACGGAAAGAGGAACGGGGAGGAGACCTGAACCTTGTTTCGTGGCACGGGTCAAAACTCTTCGTCAGCAGCTTCCCGGCTCCCAGGTGCCCGCCAGGCATGGCACACGAACGGATACGTCCCCTGAGAAATGCAAACCCGGCCACCAGCCCTGGGGAGGTGACCACGAGCTGCGGCAAGGCCGGGCTGTAGGGACGGGAGAGCCCCAGAAGCAAGGGAGAACACCAGCTCTGGGCCAGCGCTGCCTCAGTTTCCCCCTCCAGCCTTTTCCCTGCCACGGGCATTTCGGTTTTGACTCGCCAGGTGGCCAGCTGCTGCAGGGGGGTCTGAGCCGGGGTGGGTGCTGCTCCCCAGCATGCTCTGAGCATCACCCTGCCATCTCCCCGGAGCTTTGCAATCAAGTTTCTCAAAAACCCCCAGGGAAGGAGAGCAGAGGTGTGCCTGCGGCTCCGTGCATCCCTCGGGGCCGCCCGGTGGTGCTCGCTGGGCTGTTTGCAGCCCCCCGTGGGGGCCCTGCCCTCTGCAATCCATTTACCGCTTGGCACCGCGCGCGGAGGGCTATTTTTAAAAGGTATGCGACTGTCCCAGAAACCCCACTTTGAAGTGTGCTTCAAGGCTTTGTTGTCGTGAAAAAGAAAGGGATTTTTTTATTTTTTTTTTTACTTTTGTAATTAAATGCAAACACGAGCGAGTTACTGGCCCGGGGCCGGCCAAGCAGGTCAGCTCAGCTCCAGCAGCTGGCTCTGGAAGCCGTCCACAGCTCGATGGACCTTTTCTCGGCACTGCAAAATGCTGCGTTTGGCTGTCAGCTGCAAAAATTTGCTTCCCGGACGCTGATAAGAGCAGGAGAGCACGGGGTTCATTCTCATTCTCTGCAGCCCGGCGCTGGTGTACGAGAACCGTTCCCGAAGCTGCCCGGGGTCAAAGCAGCCTCCGTCTCCTTGTGCCGGTGGCCACCGTGCCCCCCTTGCTCCCAACCTGCCTCCCCCTCCTCTTCCTCCACGAACCCCCACTCTGCAGCATCCCCATGCTGGGCTGATGAGGGCTGCGAAGGCAGGGTCAGGCTACGAGGAAAAATGAAGGAATTTGGCAATTCTGGGAGAAGCAGGGGGGGGGGTCACCGTGCGCTGCCTTCGCCGGGCGGTGATCCCAAGGTGTTCCTGTGCCCCGGGCTGCGCGCCCGCTGTTATTGCAGCCTGGGTTTAGCCCGGGCTGGGGCAGGAGGGTGCTAATTAAACACAACAGCTTGACAGGAAGGGGCGTTCGATAATTCCTGACATCGGGGCAGCGCTGCTCAGCGCTGGAGAGGGGGCCGGCGCTTACCCGTAATTAAAAAGCAGCAGATCCCAAACGAAAATGGATGAGGCTCTTCTTTAAAAGGGACACCGATGCCTGCCTGCGGCTGCATTTTTCACATGCCTTCCAAAGGAGATCTCTATCGAGGCAGGGTGAGGATGGGAGGTTCGAGGGCTGTGGTTTGCAAGCTGCTGTGCATCGCCACGGCTGCCGGGAGCTGTCCCCGTGCGAGGGACACGGGACAACCCGCAGGAAAAGCCACGGGCTGGGGAAGGTTTCCGAGCACTGCCTGGAAAGCAGGTGGGCAGGCAGCAAGGGCTGCTGGCACGGGGGAGGACGGCCTTGCAAGGAGGCCAAAACGCAGAGCAAATACCTGCTGGCCTCCCTGCCAGAGCCCGGCACGCGTGTGCTGCGCTCCCGGCCCCGCTCTGCGCCTGCCAGCCCAGCAACGTCGGGAACAGGTGCCCATGAAACGTGTCCAGAAATCAGATGGTGAGAATACAAACCTAAAAAACCAAACCAGACCACAGGAACAGCACGAGCAGCGGCCCATCTCTTCTGCTGAACTTCATTCCTGCATTTGCTGGATGCCCGGGGAAGGAAGGGGTGAGCATCCTGGTGGAGCACAGCGTCCTGCCACGTGCAATCGAGGGGATGGATGCCCGAGACCCCACGAGCATGGGAGCGGGGAGGAAGCATCTGACCTTATCCCATTTTGTCTTCACTCTGTCTCTGACAGCCTCATCCGCAGGCTCTTTGCTCTGCTCCGGAGCGGGGCAGCCCCTGGGGGGAGCGCAGGGTGGCGTGGAGAGGCAGCTCAGGACCCTTTCGGGTGTCAGAGCTGTCAGCACCTCCCACGAATGATGCTGAGGAGCATCACACTCTGCTAGCAAATCCTGCTGGTGTGGAGCTCGGGGAAGCTCGGAGGACCATGAAGGCTGAGGGATGCTGCATCGCACCGCCCCTGAGGGACACCCCGGCTCTCGCACGCCTGCTGGGTTTTACCCCAGGAAACCCACACCGTGTGTGCAGGCAGCTCCAATTCACCAAACCTGGGGCTGGAACTTGCTTCTTGCAGCCCCTCCGGGACACGGAGAGCCCAGGACAGCAGTGGCATTGGGATTCCTGGTGATGGGATGCTGCTAAGTGGCTTTTGGACCTGGTGTCACACGTCACCCGGCTGACACAGACAAACCCCAAACAGCCTCCCGGAGCCTCCCGGGGTGCACAGCCGCCGTCCCATGTCCTCGCCTGGCTGCAAGCTGCAGGAGCAGGCTTTGCTTGGGTTAGCAACAAGGCAAGAGCGGGGTGAGACTTCCCGGGAAGCCGCATCCATGCGAGTGGGCGTTCGGCCACCAGGAGCACCGCCAGCTGTCCCCTCCAGGAATCCTCTGCCCCGCTCCCTCCTGTTTTACAGAAGAGGCACGAGAGCATCGAGGTGCTGGTCCAGCAGCCAGCAGCAACAGGGACGTGCTCGCGGGGGGAGGATTCATTTATCACCAGCCCCCGGACGAACAGCCACGGTGACAAACGAGCCGGCGGAGCGCGGTGCGCAGAAGAAACCCGACCGTGGCAAACCCGCAGGGCTCCCTGCCCAAAACGTGCAGGAGAGGCCGATACTGAGGAGAGGTCCAGCTTTCCAAGGCCGAGCAGACAGCACTGCTGGAGGAGATAATGGTTTTCGACTCTGCAGGCAGGCAGACAGGCGATCCTTTTTAATAAAACTTTTACGGTGAGGTATCGCAAGTTTCTTGGCAAGCCACGACCACGCTCCCTGCAAGCCATTCCTTGGAAGCCCAGCCCTGAGTTCACTTTCCCCACGTGTAAATGAGGCCTAACCCCACTCGGTCCGCTGCTGTTCCTCCTCGGGCGCCCTTATATCTGGGTTCAGGGATTAAAAGCTGGCCTGCAGCCGGAGGCGAGCCCGTGCAGCGTGAATGCCCAGCAGTCAGGCGGCAGATACGCGCGGGGGCTGATTCCCAGCTACATTAAGGCCCCTTTATGCTCCTCAGGCCACGTAAAGAGGCCTCTAAGTGAGTGTAAATTAAATTTAAGTTACTTTTGCTTCCTTTTTAAGGCCCCTTTACAGTTCCAGCGCGGGGGAAAGGAGCCGTGGCGTGCTGGTGGAGGCGGGCGGGCTGCCCTCCAGGCGCAGCGCGGGGCGCGATGGGGACCGTGGGGCAAAGGCACGGCGGCTCCGCAGGAACCACGTCACGACATCCCACGTCCATGTACGGCCAAAGCCTCCTTTGCGTGGGTGGAGCAGCTCCGGGTGTGAGCTCTGCATGTCCAGGAGGATTTTTTCCCGGACAGGTGAAGGCGTTGCCCCACGCGCCCTCTCCGACCTGCGGCACAGGTGACTGCGCCCTGCCGGGGAGCACCTCCCCACAGCGGCCCCGTTGGGGTGTCCTCAGAGTTCCCTCTCCGAAGATATTTGCTGGCGGTGCTCTGCAGCCAAGTCTTGTTATTATTATTATTTTTTTTTTCCAAAAACGTGACCGTCTTTTCGTGGTGCCCAAAGCAATTCCTGCCGTTTGCACGGCTGCTGGCTGCAGGAGCGGTGCCGTAGGGCCCCGAACGGCACAGCCCAGGTGTGCTGTGACGCTGGTGCAGCAAAACGCATCCTCAGTCTCTCCTCCGGGGCACGAGGACCCCTCTGCGACCCATCACCACCTCCCAGAGCTGCACCGGGGGCTCTTTGCCTTCCCCAGAGCCCCGTGAGCCTCGATGAAGATGAGGACGAGCATCCCGGGTCCGCCACAGGGTGTCTCGGGGTGCCGGCATCTCTCCTCCGGCACACCTTGCAGGGGGGTCCCGACGGGCAGCCCCTTCCCCAAAGCTCCCGGGTGCCCACCGCCTCCTCCTCGGCTGCCGGGCGCTTCGGGCACGAGCCTCCAAAGGCGCTCGGCCCCGAAGGAGTTAACGGAGCAGAGCGCGCCTCGGATTCCTCCAGCGAACCCTCCCAAGTCCCCGTATAACCAGACTTGGCACTTGGAGAAAGCTCCACAAATCCAGAGGCTAAAACGCGCTGCCTTCCGTTCGTCAAGAGAAGGCAAGTCCCAGCTAATTGAGGAAACAGAGCCTCCCCCCAGCCCCCTTCCAGCCCGCTTATTTATTTAGGGTCTTTTCTCTCTCTCTCTCTCTCTCTCTCTTTTTTTTTTTTTTTTCTCGTTCTTCTCCGGCGCAAACATCAGGAAAAGAAAGTGCGAATTAATTTGGTGGGGCACGGCTGCAAATTTATGATGCTCCCCAGCTGGCCAGCGCCGTTAACCCCATCGCTGCCCGGTGCAGCCTGTGCCGGGCACGGGGCGGGGGGGGGGTGACGTGGGGCCGGGGGGGTCAGGGGGTTCCCCGTCTGCCACTGCCCACTTCCACCGCCCCCCACGCAGGGAAGAGGCAACGGGATTGGGAAAGCCAAGGAAAATTGTAGCAGGCGACTTTTTTTTGAAAAAAAAAAAAAACACTCATTTTTTCCCTTTCTCCCCGCATCTTGCTGCTGCAGCAGGAGGTTTCCCGAGCGTACAGTAGTTGTGTGTGTGTTTTTTTTTTCCTTTTTTCCCCTTTTTTTTTTTAAACTCCCTGTAACTACTGCACACAATTCAAAGGAAATCTGGGAAACCAAATTCTCAGCTCTCCACAGCAGCAAATGGAAAGTCGCTTAAAGGGACTGCTGCCTTAAAGCGGCCGCCGCGCTTTTCCCTCGGCCTCGAAGAAAAGGGGTTAAACCCCCCCCCAACGCCCCTCCCGGAGGAAAAAAAATAAAGAAAAAGGAACCGGGACCTGGCTCGGGGCCAGCCCTGGGGACAGGCGAGGTGGGGGGATTTTTTTTTTTTGGGGGGGGGGGCAGTTTGTCCAAGGGGGAGGTGGCTGCTCCCAGGGGGGACCCCCCCAATCCTAAGATTTTGGCTCTGCAGGGAGAGGTTTCGATCCTCCGAGCCCCCCCAGGAGGGGGGCGGCCGGCATGGGGAGAAGGGTTAAAAAGGGGAAAAAACGGGGAAAAAAAAAATAAATGAAAAAGGGGGGAAAAAAAAGGAGAAAAAAAATTGAGAAAAAAAAAAAAGGAGAAAAAAAAGGGAGAAAAAAAAAGGAGGAGAAGGAGGAAAGGAAGGGCTGACATCAAAGGCAACTTCTCTGCTCAGCAGATGAGCAGATCCATCCTCACTTCATATTTTTTGCAGATGAACTCGGGGCGGGGGGAGCGCGATTAACCCTTCGCCTGCCGGGCAGCCGCGGTGGCCCCCCGCCGGTGACGGGGACGGGCTGAGGCCGGCTGCAGAGCGGGGGCAGTTTGCAGCCGGGGGGGTGGCAAGGGGAACAGCCAGGCTTTTTTTTTTTTTTTTTTTTTTTTGCCTTTTTAAAGGTCCGGGATGACACGAATAGCCCGAATACTTTGCAGCCGAGCGGCATCATTTTTTAGCGCTGACAAGCCTGGCTGAGTCATTGAATGAGCGAGAAACGGGGAGAAAAGTTGCAGTCAGGGGACTTTGCAGGGCGAAACGCGGGACCCATCGGCCAGGCAGACCACTCGGGAGACCAAACCCTAGGAAATCGCCGGGGCTGAGGTACGAAAACCCGGACGCTGACATGTGGCAAGCAGCACATTCGCCTTCCCTCCCCGTCCTTCGCCCCCGAACGAAAAATAATCTTTACGTTCCATCGGGGAGCGAGCCCCCGAACGACAAAAGGGTGTTCGCTCACCTCATCATAAGCCGGCCGGAGGGGAGGGCTGCATTCTCCTCGGCGACAGGCTGGAAATTCAAAAAGTCGGGGAATTAAGGGCTGCCGTCTCAGCCCGTGCAGTTCCTCCGTAATCTGTGTATAAAAAGAGAAGTCTTCATTACTGACCACAGGCACGGAGCCGCGCTGCTCACGCCCCCTCCGAGCCGCACCAGCCAGTAGCGCACAGAAGTTGGGCTACAGGAGAAGGAGACGAGCTTGAGCGGAGGCTCTAATGATTTATCTGCACCTCTGGTAGGGGAAAAAAAATAATAATAAAAAAAAGGAAAAAAAAATAAAAAAAAAGGCTTTGCTCCGAATATGACACGGGAGGAAAAGTGACTCCGTAGTTTCGGGAGGGTGACAGACGCGAGGATGTGCCAAGTCCCTCAGGACAAGAAAAACACACCTCTCGAATCAGCCCTTTAGCCAGAGCCTTAATTAAAAAAGCTGCTCCAAACTATCAGATAATGGATTGCATTTTCAGGCCCCTCTGGAAAACCAGCTCATATGGCAATGTTTCTAAACTCCTGCCAGAGCAGGGAAAGCTGCCAGTTTTAGGTTACAATATCAAAGGCACACATCCTCCGCACCAGCAGCCTGCTCCCAGTTACACCGGAGTAAATCCAGAGCCACCCCGCTGCCCTCCCGGCCGTCCCGGGGGCGAGCAGGATCAGGCCCTGCCCGCCTGCGGCGCCGCGAGCGCTTGGGGGGGATTTTGCCCCCTGCGATCGGGGCCGCTCGTGTGAAAAGTAGTAACCAAAAGGCGCCCTGCCAATCGGTAAGGATAAGAGGCCGAGGGGCTTCTCTGCCTTGCTTTCCTCCGGCAGGAGCGGGTGTAAAGCCTGAAAGCCGGGCTGAGGCCGGCACAACTCTCCGCGGACCGCTCGGCGCGTCCGCGTTGCGGCGATTATTTCCCTAGCGCCGCGGAGCGCAGACAATCAGTCGTCATCTTCATCTTAAGCGGAGTTTCAGCACAAACCCTCGCCTGGCCGGTGTCCAGGCAGCCCCTGGATGAGCCTGAGCTTATTTACAGCCACCTCCGCGAGCGGCCTTTGAAAAGCCGGGCTGGCTCCTGCGGATGGGAATAGGGGGGCTCCGGCAACTTTTGGACATCGCTTGCGATAAAGCGCGCGCGGTTTTCAATTACTCGTGTTTAACACCTTTCTCCCGCTCCATTTTTTCTTTTCCCCAGAAGCAAACGGGCGTTTTTCATCGTCGTAGTGAAATCTCGGCCGTGCCCTTGGACATCTTCCCGTCCTCGCTGCCCGCGCGAGGCTTTCGCTCCCGTTACGCCCCACGTCCTATGAAAACCTGCTCTGGAATAATGCACACCAGTTTGGATCAAAAGCTCTCCAAAGGCCTGCGCAATTTCAGCGAAGGCCTGTTTTGATGAAAACCAGAAGGATGGGGCTGAAAAAGGCTGCCTTTGCCCGGCTCACCTCCGGCGAGCAGCTCCGAATATGATGGGGGTGATGGGGACGGGCTCGTGCCACCATCGTGCCACCATCCTGGCTCCCCCAGCGCCCCCCAGGCTTCGGCACCACCTTGGCTGTTGCCTTCCAAAAGTAAGCCTGTGCATGGCTTTTTGCAGGTTTGGCTGATGTAGCGCACCACTTTTTGGGGAAAACCCCCTAAAACAGCCCTTCTGTAGCCTCCATGCCTCCACAGGATGCCATGTTCCAGGAAGACGAGGACCACGACGCCAGCCTCTGACATCTATTTGGCGGGGGTCCCCACGAAACCCTGCAGGGATGCGGTCCCCAGCGCACCACATCCAGCAGGAGGGATGAGGGCAGAAAAAAAGCTCATTTTAGCACATGAGGTAAGTCCCCAGGAACTTCCCCAAAGCCAGCGGAGCTACTTGGGGCTGAAACCAGTCTAGCAGCGAGCTGGCTCCGGATCCGCGGCGGGGACTTTTTTAGGAGACTCATTCAGAGGCAAAACAATGAATTTGAAAATACATGCTGTATTCCTAGATTAGTTTGGAATCGGCTAACACGAAACCACTTGTATAATTGTCACAGAGCAAACGTCTCATTATGCACCATAAAAGAAAAAGTTCGTGTCCCCCTCCTCTCTAAGCTCTGTGCTTTCTGCTTTGGCCAAGATGTTTCTCGTGTAACATAAATCAAAGCCAGGTGCATCTTTCTACATGAAATAATTCACTAATAAACGTTGCTTAAAACACATCTAGGGCTGGATCAAAATAAAACCCAGCCCATCGTTTGCAGGACCTGGACTTCACTTCTTACCCAGGAGCTGTGATTCCCCCCCGCTCCCCCCCAGGTGGTGAGGACCGTAACTGACGTTATACAAAAGAAAATGACGTTTGCACGACTGATGGGATGGAAACAGGCTTTGGGCTCACCATAGCCTGTGTCATGGATGCCTGATGCTGGTCCGAATCCACAGCCCACGCTCGCACAGATTCGGAGAGCACGGGCTGGCCGAGCAGTCCTGAGATGGCCCCGGGGCAGGTGCTGAGGACCAAAGCTCAGAGCGGAGCCAGAGGCTGATTCACGGCTGGGAACGGCGCAGGCAGCACCACTCATCTTTGCCATTCGCTCGTTCTTTATTTCAGGCTTCTCAAAACCACAAGCCGAGCGACTACGGGCTCCAAGTCAGAGAGCAGGGTAAGGCAGATTGTGCCTGCGCCAAGGACATCGGGAGTGGCACCCCGGGTCCTGCCGCGAGGATTTGGGGACGTTTCTGGACGGTGGCTCCAGACCGGGCGATGCAGCCAGGTAGCAGCGAAGCCCTGTGTGCGGTCTGATCAGTGGGATGAGCAGGTTTAATAGCCAACAACTCTATTTATTTCAAGTCCGAGGGAGATTTTGAAGCCTTGGCACAGAGCTGTTACCGCCCTTGTTAAAAGCTTGTGGGGACACATTCCTGGGGGACAGAAGGAGCCCACGCCGTTCCCACCGCAGCGGAGGCTGCAGGAGCCCAGCCAAGCTGCGGGGAGCACCCTGGGGTCCTGGCACCAGGCGTCACCGCTGCCAAGGAAGGGACGGAGCCTTTCCAAAGCCCCATTCCCACCTGGGTGCTCGTCACGGGGGGCTCCCCACCACCAGCCATCCACGCCTCGTATTTGCACGCTTATGCGGAGAGAGGACAACCACCTCCGTCAGACGAAGGGACAGAGCAATGGAAAAGCAGCAGCCCCTCGAAGCTGGCTGCTGAGCGGGAGAGCAGGGCCAGGAAGGCTGCTTTCATCTGCAGGGGGGCAGAGGGGGCGGCAAAAGCTGCGGCTCCTCTGCATGTCACTGCTCCGCACGTCACTTCTCTGCGCTGATCACCGCCCTTTGCAACCCGCCGTGCCCGAGCACGGATTCCTCAGAAACTCATTTTCTTGCCCTCATCTCATCTTGCTCCAGTAAAGGCTTTGCCTTTACATACCCCAAACCACGGGCTGCCGGGGCATGGCCATGCCCCGATCCCGCTCCTGCAGGGGGCTTCTTCCACCCACCCTACAAGGGACTTGGGGTGGCACCAGGCCGTGTGCCAGCATCTGCTGCTCGTCCCACGTCTGCACACGCACACGGGGCAAAGGCTCATGAGAAAAAACATCGAAGGTTATCAGTGATGCTCCTGGCTGCGCTCATGGCCCACTCCGAGAGCCCCAAAACCATCGCTGCCGTGGGTGAAAGCAGGGGGGTGGGGGGAACCGGGCACTCGTGAGCTGTGCTTGGGGAAACTGAGGCACGGAGCAGCTAGAGGAAAAAATATAATAATAATAATAATCATAAAAAAAAGCCTGTAAGTACACCAAGCATTTTTGATGGCAAAAGGCAGGCGCGCGGGGCAGCTCTGCGCAGAGCCCTGATGCCAAGCCGGTCGCAGCATCCCTCCCCAGCCCTTCGCAGACATTCGAGCTGGGAATCCTGCTAATGAAAGGAAAACAGAGAGACGCTGCGGAGCGGAGGCCCAGGGTGTGGTAACTCTAGAAGGCAGCGAGGAGGCATGAATGAAACCTTTCACTGGGGTCCAGGGAAGCCGGTGGCACACGGGCCGGAGGAATGCGAGCGCCCGGCGCACCGAGGCGCGCGCCGCGGGCCGGGGAGAGGCGGCCGGCGTTAATTAATCAGCGGGATTAATTCGGGGCCGGGGCCGCGGCGAGGAGCGGGACGCTGCGGATCAGCGGCTCGGGGAGGGGAGCGGGAGGCCCGCTTCCCAAAGGCTGCCAAGCTGTCCTTATTTTTTCCTGTAATTATGTCTCTGAGGGATCCCTAACGTTTACATTTTTGTGCGAGCTGTATAGTTTATTCACGGCCCCGCTTCGCGAAGGGCTCCGCTAATAAATGGGCGTATTGAGGCTTGCGCTTCTATACATTACGCTCCGTCCCCGCTCAGACAACCAGCCCATTTTACCCGGGCTGTATCGTGAACAAATGATCCTCCTCCCGGCCCGAGCGTGCCCGCCGTGAATGGCCGCAGTGTGCGGGGCCGCTGCCTCCTGCCTCGCCCAGCACTTGCAGGGGGAAAAATCCCCCCGAAAGCAAAAGTATGAGGATCCCTCCACGCTCTCTGCCCTGGATTATTTCACCCCCCCCCTCCAGCCCCTCTTCCCGCTTCAAAAATAAATACATCTGTAAGAAAGTGGAGGAAATTATTCCTTAATGCTCCTGCCCAGAAAGCCTCCAGCCTCGCTCCCCTCCGTCCTCCCCCTGCAGCCAGAACAAACCCTTTTCTCCTGCCTCTCGCTGGGGGATGTTACTACAGGGAAATGTTTACCCTCCCACATGCTCAGCTGGCTCGAGATTCTTTATCTGGAACCTCTCGGGAAGCCTCTTCCCAGCCTGAGCAGGGGGAAAGCCCGAGTGAGCTTGGGAATGGCCGTAAATTGCCCTTACAGGATCCACGGCACACAGGAGACGAGTTTGAGTCTCTGTGCTCTGCACTGTGCCACGCACCCATCTCCGAAAAACACCTCGTGCACAGGGGGTTCGGGGAGCAGGGCTCATCCCTGCGATGTGCCATCCCCTGGCTGCGAATGCGGGAACTACCCCCATCCTCTCGTCCACTTTTATTCCTTTTTCTTAGAGCCAAGATCTTCTCCTGAACTCCTTTTCCTCCTTGCCCCGTGCATCCCCGCCCCGGGCATGGGGACGCACCCAGCACGCGGCGCAAAGCCCCAGGCCAAGGCCAGGAGCTGCCCATGGCCCTCGTCCCTTTGGGGGGGATAACCCCCCCGGGCCCCACCCCCCGGGGGGGGGGATGAAAGCATTTCTTGCAGACAGGAGCATCCCGGCAGCGCTGCTCGCAGCGCAGCCCCGCGCTCCGACCACAAATAGTACCCCTCTGTGCCTCCGGCTCGCCGCGCCACGGACACATAGATGGCATTATATTTAGCTGGCCCCAGATCTCGGGCATAATATTTTTTTTAGCAGCGGACTAAATATTTTTAACATATGCAAACACGCATGGCTGAGGCAGCTACAGAGCCGGGACGCTGAGGGCAGAACAATGTCACCTTTCTACTGCCCGTCCCCGAGCCGACGGCTGGGCAGCCTAAAGGATGGGGGGCGAAGAAAAACGTGGGAGCGTTTGGGGGTGAATTTTGCAACAGCACGGCAGCAGAAGGGGCCAAATTCCTCCGAGGTGGAGGAGCGGGGATGCACAGAGCAGCAGTCTGTCTCTCGGGCACGGGTGCCCGTGCAAACATACCTGCGTGCGCGCCAGGCTTGGCCGAGAGGAAACGTTCCCGGCTCTAAGCAAACAGAAAGGTGCCGGGTCAAACAAGTGGAGCAGAAAGTTCTGCTGTAGGTAAATAGGTCACTGTCAGCTCTCGGCACGGCCGGGGACGTGCCAGATGTCCCGGGCATGTACCCGAGCACTCCTACCCTCCTTGCAAAGGGGAAACCGAGGCACGAGTCTCCCAAGAGCTATGTGTGGATGCTGTGCTGGTACCTAGCCCAGCACGATGCCCCAGCAGCTCCTGGCCACCCCTGGAAGCGCTGTGCTCCCCGCGGCCACCCCTGGGAGCTCAGGGAGACCCCAGGGAGGTGGCCGGTGGTGAGGTGGCTGCAGGAGCAGAGCGAGAACTCCCCAGCAAGCCGTTACGTTGCAGCACGAGCAGCAGCTTTGGGCTGCACCAAGCACCGCACACATCCCTGCTTCCCCAGCTCAGCCCCGCAGAAATCCCATCTGTGTTCCTTAACTTCTTTTTTTTTGTTTTATTTTTCACCATCGCTATGGCAGGAGATCCCTGTGCTGAAGCGGGGCAGGAGCAGGGAAACTGAGGCAGGGAGCGGAACTGGTGGCCAGTGGCTGCTGTCCTGGCACTGCCACCCTCCCCATGCCACCACGTGCCTTTCTGGCTCCTTATCTCAGCATCCCAGACATTTCTCCTTGCTGAGAAACGGGGGTGTGAGGTGCTCGGCTCGGCTGCACAGCATCGTTTTCGGGGGCCCAGATGTGGGCAGGATGCACGCCTGCTCCCAGCGCCCCGCATCCTCCTCTCCCCTTGCCAACAGGCACGTTTGCAGTGCCACAAAGTACCAGCCTCTCAAAAGTGGAGCCAGAATGTTCCCCATCGAAATGCCCCCTGCACCTGGGACGGTGCAGACGGGAACCTGGGGCACCCAAAGCCCCGAGGACCCCTGTGTCTCCTGCTGCAGCAGGCACAGACCCAGCCGAGCACACAGAAGTGCCTGACAAGGGAGCTCTAAGCGGCTTTCACATCCAAAAGCAAGAGCCAGGCTAAACAGGAGTGTGTGTGCATATTCCTGTCGCTCCTTCCACATCCCTGGACATTTGGCACAGCCTGCAATGACCGAAGGCACCCACCCAGGGCAGTCCTGGGACCAGAATCAGCCCAGAACGGTGCTGGGAGCAGAGGGGGACCCCAAAGCCAGACCAGCTCAAAGTGCTGAGCTGGGGGGGGTTGCCACCAAACAGCACAAGCCCCCACCGAGGGACAGGCTTTGGCTGCTGGGTGACAGCAGCTTTCTGCAGCTGGGAGCCGCACAGCCGACGTGAGGATTTTGCTACTTGGCTGTGCTGGCACAGCTGCGACGTGCGGACTGGGCTCAGAACTCGTAGGAACGTCTGCTTTAAAGCTTCCTTTTTAAGTCTAATAAAAACAACCAAAGCTCGCCTTGCCTTTTCTCCCGCTGAGCCAGAAAACGACATCCTTGTGCCCAGCGGGAGAAAACCCAGCAAAACCTGGCGGTGGACGGGAGCGAAACGTCCCCGCGCAGCAGCGGTGGCACCGGCTGCGCCCAAGGGGACCGCTGCGGGGTGGCACCAGGCTGGCACGTGTCCCGCCGCCCTGCCTCGCCTGCCGCCAGCTCTGCTGCTCTGCACGGCGGTCAGACTTTTATTTGGCTTGGAAATACGTGCCATGCCTGCTGGAAGCACGATGTTCCCTCGCAATTGCGATCCGGGAGGCAAGTGCCAGCGAGGTGCCGGGGGAGCGGCGGTGGCGGCAGGGCGCAGAGCGCATCCTCCCGGGCTGCCTCCCCTTCCCTGCGCAAACATGGGCCTGATCCAGGCACCTCGCAGGTGTGAGACTCAAAGGCTCGATTTTCTGGCTGTTTAGATGCTGAAAGATTGTGGTCGTGCCAAGACAGGCATCTCGGAGGTGGCTGCGCTTTGCTCAAGGCTTTCCTGTACCCGCGGGGGATGCGGAGCACCCGGCCAGCCCCACGCTCCCTGCTCCTGGGCCGTGGCTTCATGCACCACGAGGGGCTGCTGGGGTGCAGCACCCCATGCTGGAGGTAGGACGTGGGATTTTCTCCTCCAGCATCGCTGCTGCTGGCTGGAACCCAGCAAAGAGCAGGCGAGCGGTGCAGAAAGCAGTTGGGTCGAAGGGCCATGGGAGGGGCTGGGAAGCTGCACGGTTTGCATCCACAGGAGGAGGATTCACGCTTCCCGTGGCTTTAGCATTGCCTCGTGGCCATGGGACTCCTGGTGCAGACCTCTGCTTTAGGGTGTCCTCAGGGAATAAGAGCTGGAAGGGATCCACGGGTACCACCACGTCCCCACCGTGTTCACCTGCCCCCTGCTCCTGCCACCATGGGGTCACCTGCCGAGAGCTGTCACCACGTCAGCTTCTCCCATTTCTTGCTCTTTCACGGACCAGCCTCAATGCTGAGACAGGACCGAGTAATTTTCATTTTCCGTTTGCCACCGAGTTGCTGTTGGGTTTTCCAGTTTCACAGCCTCAAAGGGAAACTGGGGGGTGCCACCTGTGAGGGCGAGGGGAATCGCTGAGCCTGCCTCCAGCAGGTCACCAACCCAACGGAATTTATTTTATTTTATTTTGTTTTATTTTATTTTATTTTATTTTATTTTATTTTGTTTTGTTTTGTTTTGGTTTATTTTATTTTATTTTATTTTATTTTATCTCTCATTTCAAATTCAATTTCTCCTAACCTCACTTGGGCTTTGCCCCCTCACCCTTCTCCATCCCAGCTCCCTTCCGCACCAAGCAGTGCACAGACCCTCTTCCACATGTTATCGTAGACGCAGCAGTTCTGCCCGGATTTTGCTCGAGTGTGTGAATAAAAAGAAGCTTTTCCCAGAGCTTCAAGCCTCACGTGCATCAAGGACATCACACCCACAGGAGGAGGACACCCCGCGGGTGCTCCCCCTTTCCAGGCAGTTCCCCTGCATGGGAGCTGAGAGGACACCTCGCAATCGCTGCCTGACGCCGGGTAATTGTTTAATTGGTTTCCCTCCAAATTACGAGAGAGGAAATTCAGTATTTTCTTAGGACTTGCCTTTGCATAATAAGGCACGGCGCGGGGAGAACAATTCGGTATTTATGCGCAGCACAAACAGGATCGCTCCAAAAGCCTCGCACCCCCCACCTGAGACATCCAGAACATGACGCTGGTTGAACCATCGGTTCAGGGCTCCTGAGAGGTTTCCAAACCAAGGAGAGCAAACCTAAGTCACACCAAGGGAAGGCTGCTGCAGCCCCACAAAAGCCACGTGGGCAGCCGAAGGTGGGGACCGGAGCTGCGTGTCCCCACACTGCACCAGACCCTAATTCTGGACCTCTCTCCCCAAACACATCTCACCTCCACGGTGCCCATGCCCGTGCAGGAACCCAACCCGCTCATGTCCTCCACCAGAGCATCACCCAGCCCCAAAACCTGCCCGCGGAGGTGAGACCCTCCTGCCACGTGTTTCTGAGCATCAGCAGCAAAGCCCCAGCGCCTCCCCGCCTCGCGGTGCTGCGGGACCTCCGCCGCTCCACAGCTGGACCCGCTGCGACGTTCCCCCTCCTCCGGGGAAGCCAGGGCACAGAGGGTGGTTTCCTTTCGGATAAACACTGACACATCTCCTGGAGCAGAAGGCAGCTTTCAAAATGCACAGCAAAAAGGGGGGGGGGGGAAACGAGAACCGAGCTCACCAACCTAAACTTTTAGGGCGAAAACGTGCTCAATGGAGTGGGCTGGAGGCTGTGCCCCTGATCTCATTCCTTCCTCCCTCAAATCCTGCTTCTTCTCGTCTCCACCTTCTGCTGTTTATTCCCTCCTGCTCCCCTGCAGCCTTTTCTGAGCAGCTGCCCTTTGCTAGTAAACAGCACGCTGCCCCGGGGCCAGCTTTCCCAGCACTAAAAGCCCACTTATTTCTGTTTGTCTTGACAAAACAGTAGCAGATTTGTGCTATAAATCCCCATTAATGGAACAATCTATGTTGGCTCGTTCCCATTAGCACTTTCCAAAAGAGAAAACCCCTGTGTGCGTGCACATGCGTGTGAGTGTGCACACATCTCCCCCTCGCAGCCGGCAGCCAGGGCTTTAAACTCAAGATCCCCCCATCAAATGCCAAAATCCATAAGCGGAACCTAAATACTTCAAATCCCTGCAAATTTAAACATGCAAATGCCTCGTTGCGTCATTTTCTAGAAGGCTTCTTTCAAACAAAAGCCTAATGCTTAATCCGGGCACACGCTGCTCACGGAAACGGGGAGCACAGGAGCATTGGTCCGAAATATTTGGATACCCCGTGGGTGTTGCACAGGCACAGACCAGCTTGTAGCATCGAGGTGAAGGAAGATAAACCCACCAGGTGTGGAGGTTCTCCGTGCATCGCCAGGTATCCGAAATATCCCCTGAAAACCAACGGAACGGATGAAGTGAGCTGGGTGAGCCCACTGCCCTGACGCTCAGTCCCAGCCCGGCTCCACGCAGCACGACCCCACAGCCTGGCCTTCTGCAGGGCATCTTCCTTCTCCAGCAGGAGCAGTGGGTGTGGGGGAGCAAACCCTGCATTTCACAGCACACTGACTCCGATACGATGGGATCCGGGGATCCCCAGTACAACGCAGCGTGCACCCAGGGCACCTCGGCTCGCTCCAACCAGCCCCAGCCTTAGGAGATCGGGGAGCATCTGGGAAAGGGGAAGCCCATAAAGGGGTTTTGCTTGAGGGGGGGAGATGGGCAGGGGGGATCCATTCGCTACAGCCCCCTGCGTTTTTCAGCTGCCACTGCAGAGCAGATCTTCCAGCACCCTCCCAGGGGATGCCGCAGCAGGGTGCCACGCAGCTCACCGGCCACTGACTTGGCCTTGTCGAGCTCCAGAGACCTGCTTAAACCTCTTGATGTGGGTGGAAAAAAAGAAAAAAGCACATTAAGAACCTGGTGGTGAGGGGCTCCGTGTGAGCAAGGAAGGGTGTGGAAGCAGGAGAAGCGGTACCAGCACCACAGCATCCGTGCCAGGACGGGACCAGCAGAGCCTCCTGTCTCCATCCCCTCCTCTCCTCCCTCCAGCTGTGCAGGGGCTGCCTGATGGGACTCATTCTGGTGGGATTATCCTGATGGGATTATCCTGCTGGGATTATCCTGCTGGGATTACCCTTCGGGGGTTCATCCTGACGGGATCATCCTGACGGGGTGCATCCTGGCGGGATTTATCCTGCTGTATGTTCGCGCGTGGCAAACAGGTGGCGATGTTGTACTCCAGGATTTCAGCTTCCAGCCCCAAAAGCCGGGCTGCCGGCACCAAGCCGCTCTCGGAGGCTCCCCGGCCGTGTCCCCCCACCTCCAGGGGGATGCCCTGGGGAAGGTGCCCCCTGCCTGGGCTGCTGCCGCAGGAGCTGCGCCTGGGAAGCCCGGACCTAAAACATCACAAAGTTTGGAGCAGGGAGAAAAATCCCTGCAGCAGAGCAGGGACGTGCCTTGTGCAACGACTTCTGTGCACGGCAGCCAGCACGGTGCTGGAGCACGGGGCTGCGGGGACCTTTGTGCACTGAAGACATGGGCACAGGAGAGCAGAAAATCGAGCCAGTGGCAGCCACGTCCCTGCCAGCAACAGAGCCAGTGTCCCTGTGTCCTGGTGTCCCCGGCGCTGGAGCTCGCCCCTGACACTTCTCATCCTCCGGAAGAAAAAGGAGGTGGGAGCTCGTGGAGAAACTCTGAAGCTTGCCTTCATCACGCCTCCAGGAGATGCCCCTGGTGTGGGACATGCCAAGCAGGTCGTGGAGCAGTGCCAGGTTCCTGCAGAGTGGTGGCATTTCTTCAGCAAAGCCCTTTTGGCCAGGGCGTCCTCATCCTGATGGCAGATGGTGGAGAGCAATGGGAGAAGGGGCTCCAGGTGGTACCGGGCTGAAGGGCTCCATCCTGTCCCCAGGCACCATCTGTGCAGAAAGAGGCGAGTGTGCCGTGGAGGTGACAGCCCAAAATTCGGGGTGAGCCTCAGCAGGGGAGGCTGAGGCTGCAGCAGGAGGGCTGGGAAACGTGAGGGGGCATCCAGAGGCACAGCAAGGACCAGCAGGATGAAAACTGATGGCAGCGTGCAGGGTAAGAAGACGATTCCCAGCGTGAGATGAGACGGGCTCTGTGCTGTGGGGTGTGTTTAAAAGCAGATTTAAAAAAATACCTTTTCCTGGAGGAATTCTCTTCTGCTTTTCCATGTGTTTTAGTGCCTCTTGTACAAGGACCTCTGCATTTTGCTGGCTGACCCACAGCACACATCCCCAAAAGGCCATCGTGCAGAGAGGACACGAGTCATCTGGGGTCACAGCCAAACCTCTGCAGAGCTCAGGACAGAGGCAGGCACCTTGCGGGTCCCCTCCACCACCCAAAAATCCCATCCTCGTCTTACCACAGCAACCGGTACCACGGGAAGATCAAAGACACAGCCTGTGGGATGGCGAACACCGACACTTTTCCTTGCAGAATCCAAGGCAAGCAGGTGGAAACGCTGCAGGTGGCAGCCCGGCCACCCTCGTGGCGCTATAAGCTCTGGCTGCTGCAGCAGGAAAAGTCCCCAAACCCTCTAAATTACGGCAGCACACCTTGCTAGGAGAGCGGGGCATGCCCGGGGGGATGAGCTGGGACAGATGGACGTCTGCCACGGCCACCGGCTGCCGATGTGGTTACTTACGGAGAGCTCAGAGCAGCAACAAACCCACCCGCACATGGAAGCGCCCCTGCTCGCACGCTGCCTTCCAGCCTCTCACCAACAGTGTGGCAATCCTGGGAAAGCCTCCTCGGACACCGTGCATGCAATAAAACCACTTTTTTTCCCAGATGTTTGCAGAACAAAGGCCAGCTTTGCTCTTGCTTGATATTCCCTCGAGCCCTGGCATGCCTGAAAGCCACACGGGGCTCCTGGCTCCGCTCACCCAGCACCTACAGAGGGAAAGCTGCAGCTGAAACCCCCCCAGCGCTAGCCAGACCTCGAGTTTCTGCACAAAACCCAGCACCGAGCACCACCAGGCTAAGGCCCTCCTTGCCCCTAGCTCAGCAGCTGAATTATTTTCAAGCTGGCACGGGGACAAGGTTCGAGGACCCGACCTGCAGTGGGGTGGCACAAGCTGGCCGGGGGTGGCAGCCGCGGTCCAAAACGCAGACAGGAACAGCTCAGGGCACTTGAACTCCCGGTAACTAAGCTATTAAAAAAAAAAAAAAAAAAGCCCTAAGAACAGAAACACGTAAACCCCAGTTTCTCGCTCGTGTTATCTAGCAGCCAGAGCAATGCGCGTTATTCGAAACCGTCATAAATATTAGGGGATGTCTAATCTCCAAGGGCCAGCTGATTTGATGTGTGGATGCTGTCATCTAGGAACGAGCAGGGAGCAGCAGCCATGCACTACTGACTCACACGGCAGAGATGCTGGGAATCAGCTGCAGTTCCCCTGTTTTCATAATCTCACACATTTTATTTGCTTAAGGTTGTTGGTAACTGTTGCTTAGTAGTGGGCCACTGGCCCTTTAACACCTTTCTCCTCCAAGGACAGGCAGCCAAAGTGGCCGGCGGACAATTCGAGGGTGTTTAAGGGCCACGGGATCGGGGGCAGCTCCTGCTAAGGGACTTTCGGGTCCCTGGGTGCCTCGGTCCCGAGCGCGATGCAGAGAAACCGCAGCGAAAATCACAGCAGCGGGACCGTTCCTGGCACGCCTGCTGGCTGCAGCACAAGGCCCTGCTTTAAACAACGCACGTTTTGGGGTGTATTCAGCAAATATCCCCCCGAGAGCACAGGGAAGCCTGGAGGGGCCGTGCACGAGCGGGTCCCAGCACCCAGGAGACCTCCCCAGGGGTCACCGGGCACTGTCCGCACCCACGGTCCTTCCGTGGGATGCCGGCTCGCACCCATCAGGGCAGGACGAGGGAGAGAAGAAGGAAGGAAATCCTTCCTCACTTTTCTTGTATTTAATCAAATCCGCGATTGCAGCAGAAAATCTCAGCCTGAGCAACGTCCCCAGGTGCCGAGCTGGGCGCGGAGATGCTGTCCTGCAGCATGGGGACGGAGCTGCCATTCCCACATGCAAGGGCAAATCCTGCCGGGGGGCCGGTGCCACCGCGCGGTGCACAGCCAGGGCTGGGCTGCAGCGAACGGAGAGGTGTCGATTTTAGAAGTGACCCTCATTAAGAATTTTTTCCAGATGTAACTGGATACAAGGAAGCACGACGCTTCGGAAGGAAGATTAAAAAGTAATCGCCGATCTCGCCGGAGGTCCCCGGGCCCCAAAGATTGGGTCCTGGCGTTATCACGCTGCGATAGCGGGGATAGAATCGAGGGACGTTATTTAAGGCAGCGTTATTAGAAATGCAGCGCATCGCAGGAATTCACGGGAGCCCAGAAGCTGGGCGTCTGCCTTCCCTGACAGCTCCCAGTGTCACAAGCTGGGATGTCTCCGCAATAGCAAAAATTAAAACCACTCTGGGGCAGAAAACACCAAATTTGGGGACCGACCTGGAGACCGGCGGAGAATCCGTCCGTGCGCAATGCTCGCGGCGGCGGCCGGGTTGTCCGCTCGTCGCCGGCGTTACCCGAGCACGTCGCACGAGCTCGTCGTCGCCTCGAAGGGGTTAATCACATCTGGCGAGGAGCGAAACCTCTTTTGCATATTTTTCTTTTGTTTACCATAAACAAAAAATGCATGTTTTCACGGTGCGCCTTTTTGTAAATTAAACAACATCGCCGAGTCATCAGCTCCAGCGTGGAGTTGTCTGCGTAAGAGCTGCCGGATTTAGCCTGAAGGCAACTGGGTAACTAAAGCCCCTCTCTGCCCTAGGTTTCGGATTTATTCCACGAAAGCCGTTTTTACGGAAAAGGTAGGACCTGAGCCCGCGAGCCGCCGATGCTAACGTGCGCACGCTTGGGGAAAAAAGGATGAGAAAAGTTTCGCACAATTTCTCCGCCAAGCCCCGAAACAGGAGGACGACGTTATTTAACGTTATTAAAATCGCCGACGTATTTTCCAAGAGGGGCTGCAGATCCCCAGAGGGACTGACTGAAGGCAGCTGGGTTTCGGTGTTCCTTGCGGGATTTGGTGTCCCCAGGGGGCAGGATCTGCCCCTGCTCTGCCAGCTCTGGTGCCCGGCGCACGGCTCGGGGCATCGCTGGTGCCATGGGGACATCTCCAGCCCCACGGAGACATCTCCAGCCCCATGGGGACATTTCCAGCCCTGAGATCCTGGCACCGGAGGAAACTTTCTGGATGCAGAGGCAGAGCGAGCGCGCTACACCGCTGCTTCCAGCCACTGCTGCCACCGAAAAAGCCCAAATCTTCCCCCTCACCCCACCCCCAGCATTTCCCCAATCCAACGGCGACACCGAGAAACCAAAGGGATTTTCCAAGAGCGTTCCCTCACCTTTCCCTCGGAGTCGGGAGCTGCCCTTTGCTGTCTTTCTAGTCTCCCTCTGCGCTATCTCCAGTCTTCCCGCAGCTCCCGTGGAGCTGGAAATATCATCAGGCTCCGGCGAAGCGCAAAACCGGAGCAAAGGAGCGCGACATCCAGAGGAGAGCTGCACGCCCCGGGGCAGCCCGGCCCCGATCGCTGCCGTCGCCTCGCTGCGAGCCCCCCGTCCACCTGCACGGCCGTTCGTGCAGCCCGGCGGTACGGCACGGCGTGGAGCAGGCATGAATCCTTCCCTGGTGTCTGCTGATGACTTCACTTCATTAGCATGCTCCTGATAGTTCTCTCTGACTGTCTTTTACTGACTTTAAGGCTCTGCTAATCAAAATACTGTAGCGCTTAACTATTTCCTGGCTCCGGGGTTTTGAAAGGCGAAGCCCCGCGGGGTAAGGAAAAGCCAACGGGGGCAGAAACTCGAACCGCTTCGTGCCCCAACCTCAGCCCCGGTCCGAGAGCGGTGTGCGCCGGGGAGGTTTGCGGCTAAAGGGCTGCGCCGTGCGCCCTGCACGCACCCGCAGCGCTCCTCTGCCACGCGGGACCTTTTAGCACAGGCGGATGCGGGGAGGAAAGAGCCCTTCCACTTTCGGGGACGAGACTTCCCCCCGCGGAGCCAGGATGGTTTTATTTAAAGGCAGCTCGGGCAGAGGGTGCCCGGGGCACGCTCGCGTGGCCGTCACGGTGTGCATCCCCGCGGGACGGGGTGGCGGCACCCAGGCAGGTCCCAGGCGGTGCCACCCTCGGGCAGTGCCACCGCTGCGTGCTGGCGTGCAGGGGGAGCAGAGCAAAGCTCACTTTGTGAGAGAAGCCGGGCGAGAGGAGGGACGAGCAGGGTGCAGACACACGAAGCAGCTCTGGCACGTGAGGCAGCGCCGAGGACGGCGCCCAGGGTTCCCAGGTGCCAGCCCAACGCTTTCACACCGTGGTTTGTTGCTGTTTTGGAGTCCATGTCAGGTTTTACTTGAACTAAGAAAAACGGGAGTGGATTTTGCAACAGCAGGATAGAAAAAAAAAAAAAAAGAAAAGAAAAGAGAGACTGGATAAGGCTGTGTGCAGCTTTCCCTGGGTGCCGGGTGGGTACCTGGCTGCACGTACTGGTTGTGCACCCCATGATGACGGAACACGGAGTTGCCATGTGCGCGCACACCCGTGCCCAGCAGCGTTTGCACACACGTCTGTGCCCATGCTCCCTCTGTGCATGCCAGCACCCGTGTCCCTGCACACGTGGATGCCCCAGATGTGCACGCACGCACACCCGTGCTGGTGCATGGCTGTGCACACGTGTGTGCGCGCACACGGGGCGGGAATGCTGGGTTTAAGCACTTCGGTGTCTGCCCTGAGCACCCTGCCTGTCCCCAGCTCTGCTCCCCCAAAAACAGGAATAAAACCCCCACACTCTCCTGCGCTCTCACCCAATTAAGGCCCTTTGGTTATAACGAGAAAACCGGCCCCCCAAAAAGCTTTTAATAAAGGGCTGACGTGCGGCCGGGTAACCCAGCGCGGAGCTGCCGGCGCAGGAGCAGCTGTGGGGTCCGGCGGGCTGGGGCCTGATTCATACCCAGCAAAATGAGGTCAGGAGCGGATGAGTCTCTGAACGTTCATTTCTTCACACAGGAGGTGACCCACATTTTTTACCACTGATTCACGGCTCAGCTGCAGACACGGCTATCTTTAGCCCCGGAGAGAGACACGGAGAGGCCGCGCACCACTGCCAGCCCCAGGCCCCTCCGCAGAAGCCTTCTGGGGGCGATTATTTTTATGGTTATATACCTTCCCCTGCTTCCTACGGCTTCTTGTGGAGGAGAGCGAGACCAGCTCCAAGCACAGGTTTTTTGCTCCAGCTACAAGGAGAAATCCTGCCCCGGTTCCAGGGAGAAGGGCGCATCCCCACGTGCCGCAAGCCAGGGAGCACCCAGCGGGTGCCCACCCCATGCAGCCTTTTTTTTTGGGACCCGCTGGACCCGGGTCCAGCCACAGAGGGTCAGGAAACGGGGAGAGGGGGGTTCCAGCACCCCCTTGCTGGTGGTGCCACGGGGGGCGATGGGACCAAGGAGCTGCCAGCACCCACCTTGCGATTGTCCCCGAGATGAGGACCAGCAGCTGTCTGGTCAACGTCCCGCCCCCCCCCCAGAAGATGGGGGCTCTGTTTATGCTGATAAGGGCAGAGGATGCTAAACAAATCTCCTTGCTGCTCCAGCTGGTCCCAGCCAAGCTCCCAGGCACTTTCCCGTGCAAGGAAAGAAACTCTTGCGGTCGTGGCCGCATCCAGCACCCAGAGCGCGGTTGCACAAATGATAACATTTTAGCAATGTTTATCCTTCTCCTTCAGGGCGGGATTTTTTATCTGTTTTCAGAGCCCCAGAGCACATGTTTACTTTTTTTTTTTTTTTTTTTTTTTTTTTGCGATGAGCAAAGTCTCCAGCTCTGGCATGGGGGAGCCTCCAGCATGGGTGTGAGGGTAAGCCTGTGCTTAAAGGGCTGCGACTAAAAATGACTTGGCTTATTTATTTATTTATTTATTTATTTATTTATTTTAAGCCAGGCCACAACACAGCAAACAACCAGTCCCTGGCCCTGCTACATGACAGCAATGCACGCGGAGCCTTGCTCCCTGCAACCACCCCCCTCCCTGGGCAGAGGCTGGCACAGAGAAGCGGGCTTTAAGGCTGCCCCTAAATGGCCCAATCCTGACCACTTCAGACATGTCCTTGGCATAAACTTGTCTTTTCTCGCTGCTTTTGGTGGCCTCCCTTTGAAGGCGAGTGGCTCCCAACAATTCTTTCATGGATGTCAGGAGGCAGCGGCTTCGAAGCCGTAAACCCCGAGCGAAGGTGCTGCAACGGGAGGAACCCCGGGCACGCATCCTGCTTGCACCTGTGGCGTAACCACAGGAAATTCAGCTCCCGCTCTGCTCGAGGGCTAACGTGGATTAGCAGGGAGGGATTTCAGGCTCTTCCTGACTTGTTCTGTGCGTGGACACCAGCCCCACAGCCCCGTGCCCTGCCAGGTGGGGATGGTTGGTGCTCCCTGTCCATCCCACGCTCCCTCTGCCCCTTCCCTCCCGTCTGTATGGAGCATGACTCAAGGGTTTCACAACGAGCATGAGTTGGGGAAAACCAAAGAACAACCATCCCCAAACCAGCAGCATGTGCTCTCTTAAATAATAAACATGTAAACATGTTAATTCAATCATGCTTTTCAATGCAGAGCGGTGGGAAAATGCTCTCACACGCTGCCGAACCCAACGCAGCCTGCTTTTCCGTGCCTCCTCGCGGCCAAAAGGATGCAAAGACCAAGCTGGAGGTGGGGCACACACGGCGCGGGGCTGCAGATCGGAGGGGGACACACTTTTCTTCCGCAGGAAAGCATCTTCTGCTCCGAGGGAGGGTGCCCGATGACTTAATGTGCCCTGAACATCGCTCCGAACAAGGCTGCGGTGAACAGGGATGTGAGGCCCGGATGGTTGATACCGGCCTCCGTGCATTCGCAGCCTCACGGTGGTGCTCACGGAGCTCGGGGGAAGCTGCAGGCTCCGGGGCCTCTCTCCTGGGAGCATCACCCCTCAAAGGGGGCAAAGCCAGCCTTGCAATTTGTGGCCAGGAGCTCCAGCAGTGCGGCTGTGCTGCTTGAAGCACTAAGTGGCTTTCTGGTCCCCTCCGCTCCTCTCCATGCTTGGTCCCCTCCCTGCTTCCCCAGAGCAAGCCCCATCTCCCCCAGAGCTCTGAAACGATGCCACCAGCAGCAATTAAAGAGGGATTTCTGCTACACCAACATTTCCGGAACGAACCCCAGCGGCAGCACAGCCCCCTAGGAGGGCTCTGAACACAGCTGCAGGGGGTTGCCACTCGGAGTGACTTTACTGCTTGGTCATTCCCAGGGCTCTCCTTCTTGCGGCGTTGCTGCAAGCTTCTCGGGAGGGTGTTAGTGTCAGGCGTCCCCAGCTGTCCTGCTTGGTGCCATGCGGGACCAAAAGCCCGCACCTCCTCCAAAACCCGTGAATATCAGCCATGCTTCCCCTGGGCACCGCAACGGGTAAAGGCCAAGCGTGGATGCTCGGTGCCCACCAAACCTTCCCACCCTGCTGAATCTTGACCAGGGAGGGGACAGGGAGGTGGGTGACAAGTGGCTCGGGGCCGCAGGGTGCCGCCTGTCCCCTTGCTGGCTCCCCTGGGTGCCAGGGTCACCCAGGGAGAGCGTGGCCGTGGCTGGGCTATGGGTGGGGAGCTCCTCGCCAGCTGCTGCCTGGCACGGCGTCTGCTCCACTGCTGCTATTTAAAGCCTCGAGCATGCACAGAAGAAAAATACAGAGAGAGGGAAATCCCAAGGGAGACGGAGGCAAGCGGCAGAGAGAGCGGCACGGCTGCCCCGGGGCGATGTGCGCTGGCGCTTTCCATGGGATGCTCCCAGCTGGTTTCCTGGGTTCTCTGAACGCCTCCCGGCCCCTCTGCTGTCCCGAAACTGGGTGCACGAGCTCTCAGGGGGCTGCTGCAAATGTGCCTGTGTTCACCTTCCCGTGCTCTGCAGCCGTTGGAACCTGCTCGTAAAGCTGCCGGTCGGACAATAGCTGAGCATGAGCCCGTGGATGGGCTCCAGCCTGCGCCAACGGTGATGAAAAGCCGGAGGAGAAAGGACGGGGTAGCTTCCTAGAAACCCAACAGCCACTGTGCACGTGGTTTCTGAAGAAGGGAGGAGGCATTCAGCGGCCTCTGTGTTGTGGGGAGATGCTCCGGGACAGCACTGGAGTGGGATGAGCCAGACAAAAGCATCTCAACAATACTGCCTCGAGAGCAGACGTGAAATCCGAACAAAAAGTTGGAAGCTGCCCAGCGGGAATAATGTGCTGGAGCTCACTGACTCCCAGCTGCTTGGAGACACCCATCCTGGGCACCATCCCCAGAGCTTTTTCCTGCACCTTCTGCAGACAGACCCTCACCCCCTTGACCCCAGCACCCAACGCCGTCCTTGCAGAGCTCGAGCCCGGCCCTGCTGCCTCCAGCCCTCTGCTGGTCCTCCCGTGCCTTGGGCGAGGGCGAGATCCTCCTGTGCAATGCCATGGCGAGCCCTTGTGATAAAATCCCGCCTTGCAGAGCATGGCTACGGTGGTTGCAGCGACCTGAAGCTTCTCGAGGAGCATTTCTGGCAGCGAGTCCCTCCTCACCGTGCACAGCAACCCCGGTATGGGGGTGCAGCCTGAGCTTCCAGCCCCAGCTTCCCATCAGCGTGATGGTTTTTTGGAAAAAAAAAACAAAACAACCAAGCACCACAAAGGGATGGATCCAGCCCTCATCATCGTGCTGCTGCCGCCCCCGGCTTCTCCAAATGCCCCAAGGTGGCTGAGAAAGGGAAGCGATTTAACAGGACCTGTCCCCATCCCGGGATGTGCACGTGTTCCAGCAGTCCCAAAAGAATTCTCTGCTCGTGGTCCTCACCCTTGGGAGCTGGACAAACCCTTCTCCCTGACCCTTTTGCCAGGGTTTGTTGTCTCCCGTCACTTCAGACAGTGGCCGCTGATGAGGGTTGGCAGGAAGAAGGTTGTTGATGGAGGAATTCTTGGAACAGGTTTTCACAGCCGGCCTCCAAGACGCATTTTCTTTGAAGAAAAGGGCCCCTGATGCCGCAGGGACCGAGCTTTGTGATGCCCTGGAGCCCAGCACTGACCCCATACGAGCTCCGTGCCGGTGTCACCAGAGCCAGCGTTGGAAGCGAGCACGAGCCGAGGCTCCAGCACCAGGGCGCTGGGAAAAGCCACCTCTGGTGCTCCTGCTCCCCGGCACACAGCCGGCTCTCCTCGGTGTCATTCCCACATCTCAGAGCATCGCCATCTGACAGAGCCTGGAGAAGAGCCACCTTTAAGCATTTTCCAAAACCAAGAGCTGTGCGAGTCCTTGCCTTCCTCTTTTCTTTCTTTTTTTTTTTTTGTTTCCTTTTTTTCTTTTCTTTCCTTGTTTTTGGCAGCTTTTTAATGACTCCCACCACTGAAAACAATGGAAACTGCATTAAAAGGCACCGCGTTAAAATAGCTTCAAAGGCTTGACTCTCGCTGACACCTCGAGCTCTAGCACGTTTTGCCAGAGCGTGAATCACGCTCGGATTATCGGCCAGCGTCGGCGATTTCCATTATGCAGCCCAAAGAAGCTCAAACCTCCCGCTCTGGTTGCACAGGGCTTGGCACAACCTGCCCGGCTCCTGTCCCGCTGCTGGTAGGATTTAATTTAACAGCCTTCGACTCTTGTGGCCCTCCAAAGCAATCGAGTCAAAGGTAGAGGGGAGGTGGGCACAAAATGGGGGAAAAAATGTGTTTTGTGGGGCTGGCTCAAGATGAGAAGCAGAAATCTTCCAGCACGGAGCAGAGAAATCGTGTCTCAGAGACACACGGGGTCGTGGAGAGGGAGAGGGGTTTGTTTCTTGCCTTATTGACCTCAGAGGCAAAGGAAATTTGGTGAATTTGCTAGAAGTGGCGTCTCGGTCAGTTTTTAGAAGAATTCAGAGCAATTCAGAGCAATTTAGTTCATCCATCCCTCCGTACCTGGCCCCAAAAAGCTGCTCCCCTGCGAGCACACCCGGACCTTTCAGTGCTCACCCACATCCACGCTTCCCAAGCAGACCCTCCCCAGATGGGACACAGAAAGCCAGCCAAAAATAAAGCAATTTCTGGGGTATTTTATAAAGGCTTGGTTTGTAATTTTCGCTCCTCGACACGTACAACAGGGGAAAAGTCGGTGCTTGAAACCAGTGCTAGGTCGGAACGGTTGATTTCTAATAAAAATGCAGTTATTGCCTGATTTTGGAAGGGAAATGAA
The DNA here is from genome assembly GCF_011077185.1 of Oxyura jamaicensis. Lineage (NCBI taxonomy): Eukaryota > Metazoa > Chordata > Aves > Anseriformes > Anatidae > Oxyura > Oxyura jamaicensis. Next base: position 19,398,914 of record NC_048903.1, on the reverse strand, counting down.
AATGTTAAGCCTGGTCAGATGAGGTGTTTTCCCTTCCAGATCCCACCTAGGGTGGGAAGCAGAAGCACGACGCCGCCGTGCAGCCAAGGTCCCTGCCCCAGGCACCAGCCACGGGCGGGCTCCGTGTCCTGGGGCAAGCCGGGGCCAATTCTGCACCCTTTGCTGCCGGCTTGTTTTAAGGCTGTGAAACCTTCCCTGCATTTTCCAAGCAAGAAGCACCACGCACAGGGACCTGCAGACCGCAGTGTTCCTAGGCAGCAGTCAAATCCCAGGGTGCTGCCCCGATTTGCGTTATTTTTTTTCTAGGTGAAACGATCCCAGCCGTGCCGAGATAAGGTGTTTGTGCCGCCCGAGCACTTGGCTGCTGCCGGATCGTCGTCTCGTTTGGGGCACTGCTGCTGACGACCCTCTGGAAAACCCCTCCCCAGGGGCAGAGCAGCCCCCAGGCACCCCCAGAAATGTCATCTGGGGAATAATTAATTGGAAAATCTTTGTCTGCTCGGACCCCCACCTGCCCCACGCGCGGAGCAGCCCGGCGAAGAGGCGGCGCGAGCTCCGGGCACTCCGCCCAGAAAAGCAGCGCTGGCTTTTCGTTGAAAAACTTATTTTTTTTCAGGCGAAAAGCTGCAAAAGCCGGGCTCGAAGGGCAGGTTACCTGCAGCGAGCACGTGGCGGTGGCCGGCTGCCAAACCGCTCCTTCGCAGCCTGCTCCCACTGAACTTTCCAACAGCCCGCGGCCCCGCGCGAGCACCTCCTGCCCCGGCCGCTCTTCCCCGTCCCACCTGCGCCAGCTCCCCCTGCCCCGAGGGGCCCGGCGGCGAGTCGAGGCACGTGGGGCTTTGGAGAGGTTCCGAGACGCTTGCCAAACCCGAGACATCAGCCCCAGCAAGGTCAGGGAGGAATTTTTAACTCGGCTAATTGCCGGGAGGCAAATCGGAGCCGGAGCGCACCTACGCGGGCGTAGGGATGAGACGGAGCACGCGGGAGCAGAGCATTAAAAGCTACAGAAAATGAAAGGGGATTAGGCCTTTTTTTGTGGGGAGGGGGGGAAATCACACGCTCTGCCAGGCTTTCTTGGAGTCCAACATTTTTGTACCGCGTCCAGCCTTGCCAGCCTCGAGCATGCAGAAGTCATGAGTCAGGGTTTGAAAGGCGAAGTGATACTGACTCAAAAATACTTAGAGAGAGAAAAAAATTAAATAGAGATGCATCACGTGATTTTCTACCCTACTCTCCATCCCTTTGGCATACTCTTACAACACCTTTTGACGTCTGTACCCACATTATTTGTATTTGAAATGGGTGGGTGCTCGTCCCCAGCCTTGCCTCCTTGATAAATCCCTTCCCTTGGCTTCCTCGCCCCCGCCTCGCGCTGCCCTCCCTTCCAAGAATCATGGAAAGAGGAGACGGAGGAACTTTCCAGCGCCGCATCCAGCATTGCCCGCTGCCAGATTATCACCGTGATATTATATTAATGTGCAAATCGTGATGGCTCGCAATAAAACAACATGAAAGGAACAGAAGACGCGCGTGAGCGGCGAGCTGTGCCCGGCCAGCCCCGGGCAGGATCCGGCCCCGCAGCCCCGATCCCGGGGGTCGCTGCCCGGTGCCGCTGTTTGCTCGCAGGGCTCTGAGAGCTGCCGGGGTTGGTTGGAATTGGGGGGGATCGGGACTGAGTCACATCAAATTCTTGCTGGTTTGCTTTCAAAGGCACGGTAGTCTCCAAAATGAGCCCCTTTAGCAAAGCAAGCAGAGCCTCAGGAGGCAGGATTTCCACCCCTAAGCTGTTCATTTAAAGTGCTTATAGGTTCAGCCCTCTGACTTCTAGGTTTCCGCATGAAAAAAGCCCTGAAAACAGCAAATGTTAAATAACCACTTGCATTTATACAGGGCTTTCTATCCTCTGACAATCCCAAAGCTCCAGAGATTGATGCTGCTTTATAAACCATCGACTGCACACACACACACGCACGCGAACGCGCCGCCAGCGTTATTAAAGGAACATTAAAGCTGCAAAAGCAAACACGCCGAAGTTAGGAAATTCCAGAATTGCCGTTTCCTGGGCAACGTCAGAAAGCCTTCTTTGTGCGTTCGCATTTTGATACCTGCTCTCCTGGCCGGCCCCCGCCTGCCCCTGCAACAAGCCTGCTCCTGCCCGTGCTCGCCCCTCGTGCGCCCCGTGCCCAGCGCTCCCAGCAGGAAAACGGCGCCGCTACGGATGGGTCCCCGCCGAGGGACAAAGAAGATGCTGGGTGGGTTCTGCTGGGTTTGGGAGCTCTGCGTCCTGGCCGAGCTTGGGCGGGTGTGGATGGGTTGTGTTGCATCCCCCACCTCCAGCACCACCAAGACTTGAGCACAGGAGGATGGAGACCAGGTCCCAGTGCAGTGGAAGGGCTGTTTTCAACCCATGGCCCTTCCATCCATCCTTTTCCAAATCCCTGCACCCAGCTTGCATCCTACACACATCTGCATGGTGCCACCACGTGCAGGCTGGGTGAAGAATAGAAGGGATGAGACCGGCTGAAGATTCGGATAGAAGTGGACGCAGCCCCACCAGGACCGTTTGGGACAAACGCTGCTGAATCCATCCCCGAGTTGCCCTTCTGTTCTTCCACCCCCATCACCAATGAACCTGCGGGGCTGCTACTGGGAAAGACTGGAGAAGCCGAAGAGACAGGGAATAGCTTCTAGAAAACTTTGCAGGGTCTGGGAGAAGAGCAGAGGCAAAGCATGGGCTGGGTGCACCCATGGGCTGGGTGCACCCCGTGCACAGAGCGCCCGTGCGCCCTTGGAGGTGTGCAAGGGGCAGCAATGCACAGAGCGCCCGCTGCCTTCAGCTCTGCAACTCGCAGCCTAAATTAGCTCCAGGAAAATAAAAACAAGGTAATGAAGAGCAGATCTGGCCCTTAGCACTTTTTGTATACAAAGAAAAAAAAAAACAACAAAAAACGTTTTGGAAACTAATTAAAGCCCCGTCCAATGCAGTGCCGTTCCGCATCCAGACTGCCACGAATGTGCTGGCGAGCGCCGCTGCTTGGGGACGCGGAGGCAGCCCCAGAATCTCCCAACAGCCTCCAGAGGCAGACGCCAGATTTACGAGGTGTCAGGGAGAGGAGAGAAGGGTGCTCGTGAAGGATCGTCCCCATCCCTCGCGGGAAGCACGCCGCGTTTTCAGCCGGGTTGGAGCCGATGGGAAACCTGGATTTGTGCTCGCGGGGAGCTGGCCTGGTGGGAACTGGTGCATGACACTGCTGATCAAAAAGCAAGTTTGTATCGGGGCTCTGGAGCATGGTTTCATGCCTCTGCTGTGCAAAGATTACCAAATATTCAGATTTATTACAAAAGGGACGAGCACCAGCATCGCTTCTGCAGGAGGGGTTGGAATGGAATGGAGCTGGGGACCACCCAGGGCACCTCTGGCATTTTGGCCATCCTCACCCTCATTCGTGTTTCTCTTTCAAGCAGAAAAATGCTAATTTCCTGAAAAGCTCAGCAAAGCCAGCCTCGAATGGGCCATGCCTTGAAAGCAGCAGAAACTGAGGGCATAGGGAGTCAGGAAAATCCCCGTGAAAGGGTCAAAACGAGGAGTGACAGCCCTGAGGGCCGAGGAGAGCGGCTGCAGCCCCACGCAGGCGTTTCGTGGGTGCTCCCTGGGCTGGGTTTTGCCAAAACCAACACGTCTGGACGGAAGGGAACACATTTTTATGCCGCGACGTGGATTTTGTTACTAATTTCCCCACGTCTTGAGATCGGCCCAAATCACAGCGGAATGACAGGGCAGGAACTCGGTTGCAGCCCCGTGCCGGCATCCCCACGCAGCAGCTGAACAAAGCCCTTGCTGCAGCTTCTATCTCCAGCCAATAACAGATAAAAACAATAAAATTGCAGGAAATTAAAAATGCATACCGTTTGTCACCACTTCTACACTCCAGCTCTGATATATTTTTATTTTCCCAGCAGAACCAGACAAAAGCCATTTTCTCTGCCTGTTTACTCCTGGTCAACCTTTTGAATTTCAGACCTTCTTAGGAGGAAACCCAGTAAGAAATGACCTTTCTTGAAGCAAATAAACCTTGTCTAACTTCTTCTTTTTTTTCCCATTTGTCTTAACGTTCTGCGTACTCGTTGGGACGTGGAGTTATTCTCCCTTTTTTATTTTCTTCCCCCCTTTTTTCTTTTTTACTGCCTCTGACAGAGCAGGAGGAGGCTGAGTTTTCCATCATTTCTGGTAGCAAATTCTTTATGTTTCAGTTTGGTCTTTTGTGGCTTTGAAGCAGCAGCTCAAACTGCAGAAAGGGTACCGTTGGGCCAAGGAAATATGAAACATCGTAATATTTCTAATGTTAGAAGAATTTTTAAAAGGTTACATAGTGGAAAAACAAAATATGAAAGGCTTGTGGAAGGAAGGAGGTTCCTCGAATACTCCTGCCAGCCCCCCTGCTACTGCACAAAAGGGCAAAAGAGGGGGAAAATGTCAAAAATGCCCCCTAAAAGCAAGTTTCGCCAAACAGAAGGAAAAGCATTTTAAAGCCTGCACAACAGAAAAGGATCCAAAGTGCCCAGGAGGTTTTTCTCAACGTTTTTCCCATAGCTGACCTATTCTAATAATCATTTTCACTCTCTCCTTCTGGCACAGCAGCCCAAAGCCGATGTGTTTATGTCACTAAAGCCGCCTATGTACTTTTAAAAACTATTTTAATGGAAATGAAGCAGTAATGGAAACATTCCTATTTCCTATTAGCTTTCCTAAAGCCCTTTTACTACGAAAACCTAAACTCTGGGCTTTGGCCGTGCTGACAGATGTCTCGCTTTAGCTTTGCGTGCTGTCGGTTTGCAGGGCTGGCCTCCCGGTGTCCCCCTTCTGATGTCCCCAACGGCCACAGAGGGGCACGCTGGCAGGACCCTGAGTGCTGCTGAGAAGGGGACAGCCCTTGGTGACACTCATGGAGCAGCTGGACAGATGTCCTCTGCTCTGCTCGGGGGGATTTGCAAGGTTTACAGAGCCCTCCTCACGACGCTCAGCGAACGACAGCTCCCTGCGGCTCCTGCAAGCCTCGGCACAAAAGGTGTTCCCTTTGGGTTTAGGGCACGGCATTTCAGGAAACGTTTCATTTCTGCAGGCTGAAACAAAGCCAACGAGGAGCCGAGGCACCCGCGCTGCCCGTCAGCCTGCCCCGAGGAAGAGGAGCCGGCGGCATCGGGCGAGCCGCGCCAGCGCTTTTGGGCACGCGGTCCCTAAGGAGCTCTAATCAAAACCAGGCCCCGGCTCGTTCCCTTCTCCTCCTGGCTTATCAGACGAGCAGGATGTTGCCACTTGGTTTGCGAGCCAAGAAAAGCTCCCTTTCTCTCGCTTTTTTCTTTTTTTTTTTTTTTCAGCTGTTCTTTCGCTTGAAGAATGAGGTGGTTTATGAGGATTTTCTTCACAAGGGAAAAAATGCTTCAAAATATCAGACCGTGAAGGCAGAGAATAAGCTGATTTTTCAACACTTCAAAATTATGTCATAAAGGCCCAGAAAGAGGCTTTGGCTAATACATAAACACAGAATCCAATACAAGTTACAGAGTGATTAACTAAAACCAGCGTTTCCAGAGAAATAATATCTACACAAACAGCCACATGCTCTGCTAACTAAATGAGTAACAGCACTCCGGGCTCTGCCAAGCGTCCTTTTTGTTTTAATAAAGAAAAAAAAAAAAAGAAAAAAGAAAAAGATTTGAGTGATCGTCTCTTTCAGATAAAACTCAGAAACAACTGCGCCCAGCCTGGAGAGGTTTTCTTTTTTCGGGGTGGATCCTTGCCCCCCCTTTCCTTTTGCTTTGGGGTCTCTGCGCCTGCGAGCACGGGAGCAGAAGCGAGGATTCGGGCCCGGAGGCCGTCAGATGTGGTCCGACCATAAGTGCTGCTAGGAGGAAGGGGAAGCTCCTCTTTATAAGCCCATTAATCATAAGTGTGGTCTCACTGGGAGAGCGCCAAGGCGCGATGTTTGCTACCTGCTGCTGCAGCTGCAGGCAGCGCACGCGGCGGCGGCCAAACCTGCGCCCTGCACAAGCCAACCCCTCCGAAAACGATGCTCCCCCCTCCTCTGAAAGTGATTTCCAGCCCCCAACAGTGATGCAGCCACCCAAGCATGCTCGCGCCGGCTTCCAGCAGCATCTCCCGTGCGCCACCGGTGACGGCGACACCGCTGAATCCGCCTGGTTAGAAGTCGGGGGGGGGGAAATCCTCCCTTCTAAGCAGAGGAGCAGCCCCTGGATTGTGCAATCGCTTCCAATTCAGAGCAAAAGCTGGGCCCCGGAGGGAAGTTTCCTATGGAAAGATGTAAAGTGCAGCCCCTCCACCCCCCCAGCCCGGCAAGGTGCCGTAAGCGGAGCCCGGCGGCCGCGGGAATGGCTTTAGCAGGGCACGTTCCTCCGTACAGCCTGTGCCTCCAGCCCTGAGTTGCCATGGAAAAGGGTGAATCTTTGAAATAAATAGTCTGTGCAGTGACGTCCCAGGTCGGGTTATAGGCTTGCATCATCTGATTTGCATGTTGTTCTCGTTCCCCCTGCTTTTTTTTTTTTTTCCTTTAAGTGAGACGAGCACAAACCCCCCCGTGGCAAGGACCCGTCTCTGGCTGGGCTGCACCACCTGAGCCTTCAGTTACAAAGCTTTCCTGGAACAAAAGCAAGGCAGAAATGGGAAAGGAAGGCAGGCGCACCAGATTAAAGGTTAGAAAATGGGCTTTTAGCTTCAGCAGCCTCCAAACTCACAACCTAAATCCTCGCCCAGGAGAATAGTTAGGCAGGCAGCTGAAGTGAAGCAGACGTTTAGGTTCTCTCTCATCCCAACACACGTAAACGCATCCCACGGGGTCACTGCTGTGATTGCACGGCTGTGGGGGGAGCACAGAGGGGCAGGGGCAGATTTTGGATGGGGCTGGGCAGGGGAACAGTGACCACCAGCAGATTTGGGGCGGGGGCTGCCCAGGTCCAAAGCTCAGCACCTGGAAGCCGTGTCCCACCCCCCAATGAAGGTGGCAAACCAACCATAAATGATATTCCAAAACTCCTCCAGAACAAAATGCATCCATTTTGCACACCCATTGCCCTATTTAACTCGGTTGCACGTCTCTTGCTCCCCTGCTTGCTTTCGTGCTCGGAGCTAGGGGTGCAAAACAGGGATGGGAGTAAGGAAGTGGTCGTGGACCAGGTGAGGGATTCGCAGGTTGGAACCCGTCCCCATGAAAGAGTGCACAGAGGCAGCGAGGACTGAGTGAGAGAAAAGGCAGAAGCTTCCCTTGGAAGATGTTGAGAGGCAGGAAAGCTCCGGAGGAAACGCGCTCACTGCCAGCAGCGCAGAGGTGTGGAAATACAAAGCAATTAAGACAAATGGCAACGGCGAAACAAGAGCCTGCTGGACAGCGAGACGCTGCTTACAACAAATAAATAAAACCAGAGCCTGATTGCAAAGACAGATATTCACGGGAGCCGCTGCTGCACCGAGACCTGGAGCGTTTCCGCAGGCAGCGAGCGCTCAGCGCTGCGAGTGGCGCCAGGCACGGATGGGGGCCGGTGGCTGCATGGGGACAGCACGGGGACATCAGCAGTCCCACGGGGACACTGTAGGGACAACAGCAGCCCCAGCCTTCCTGCTGTCCCCTTGCAAAGCTCTGTCTCTGCCCTGCATGGACACCAGCACCTAGAGGGGCATCGTGGTGGAATATCCCATGAGCAATTAGCAGCTGCTCTGGATTAATCGACCACCACCTTTAATTGCAGTACAGCAGGCTGTTGCCTCCACTTCCCCTTCTGGCACAGATTTCATCCCTCTTAAATTAGCTGTGTGGGAACAGCTCAGGAACACGGGCACATGCGAAGCTTGCTTAGGCCAGGAATAATCGGGTGCTATCTGTGCTGCTCATGTCCTTCTCGTGTCCTTCTGCTTCATCTCAAAGCCTCAGCCCTGAGCTCCAGAAATTGTCCTGGACAGCTGGGGTTGGAGGAAGCCCTTGGCCGTGCTGGTCCCCAAGACCTGGCCCTTGCAAGAGGCAGCAGCTGGTCCCGCACCAGCTCCCATCACAGCCCGAGCACCCAGATAAGTGCCCTTTTTTTTCAGGGAGAGAGGACCAGAGATAAAGCTCACGATGCGAAGCGGTGCCAAAAACCGATTAAGCATCCAGGAGGGAGAGGTTTAGCATAAGAAGCGTTATTTAGATTAGAGCAGGTACTGTAGCTGGATTAGGTTCGAAACGGGCAGATTTGTTCAAGCAGCAAAATCTTTAAAGGCAAGATCTGCAGAGGATAATAGAGTGTAAAAATGTAACGCACGCGAGCAAACTCCTAATAACTTCCCAGATTCAGTCAAGGGAATTTCGGGATTACTTCTCGTCTTGGCAGAAGAACAGTCCCCAGGATAATGGCAGAAAGGCTTGGACGGTACAAGCCAAGCAAATGGGCTGGCTAAAGAGCCCCATGCGAGATAGATGTGCCGATAAGCCGGGGCAGATATTATCTTTTCAGCGCTAGCTCTGAGAAATCACTGTCTGTGCTCTTCACTTTCTAACACACTTAATCGCTTCATGATGAACCGATGGCATTTCCCCTTCCATATGCTTTTGATATTACTTAATAAACTTAATTAGAAAGCAGCCATCCTACTGGAAAAATAACATTTCAGAGGGTTCCCTTTCCCCGGTTAGGAGCCGGCCACGTTACATAACCGGCTTGCTTTGCTGTCCCGTATTACCACAATTAGGTTAAATTCCACTCTTCATTTTTACAGCGCTCCGTAAAGCTAAGAACGGGAATCGCTTTGCAGGTAGGTAATAAAATGCCTGCCTGCCCCAGCTTGCAGGTAATGCCTTAAAAGATACTGGGAATTACTAAAAAAGGATGTTCTGAGCCTGAATCTCTTCCTGCACGACCGAGGCATTGAAGCCACGTCCGTCCTGTGCGCAGGAAGGAGAAAAGGAGAAAAAACCCTCAGGGTAATTTGCGAAGTGGCGAGCAACGTTCTGCGGGATGCTGGGACAAAACCTGCCCGGATAAACTCTTCTGGTGTAATGCAGAGGGGGTGGCAGCCAGGAAACCCCTGATGGTGACCCCAGACGGAGCCAGCATTGGGGTGTGTTTCGGCTCCTACCCGCTGGTCCCCCCCCAGGCGTGTCCCCCGGTGGCGGGCACGCGCGCGCCCTTTCCAGACGATTGCAGCGGAAAGCGAAACCATCTGCCCGGGTTTGCGGGAGGATGACAACAACTCATATACATTGCAGCCCTAATGCAAGGCACATTGCCGGCGTCGGGGCGGGGGCTGCCTGCAGATTTGTCCTGCCACGCGGCCGGGGTGAGCCCGGTGCACGGAGCTGCAGAGCTCGCTGCTACGGCTTCCCTCGCCTGCTGCCTGGGGACAGGGAAAGCTGACGGGACGTGGGCCAACACCATCGTCCTGGTCCCTGGTCCCTGGACTCCAGCTCCCTGGTGTCACTGGAGTGACAGGATCCCTCCAGGCAAACCCCAGGGCTGGCGCTTTAATAGCCGATGTCCCTTGCTCCTGCTGGGCTGTGTCCCCAAGGGGTGTGCTCGCCCCCATCCTTCGCACCATCGTGTTCTGCTCTTTCCTCTTCCCTGCAGTGGCCTGGAGGCATCTCAGAGTTTTTTTTTTTTTTTTAATTTTTATTTTTTAATTTCTGTGACATTATCCAATGGGATACAGCCTCCTCGTGCAGATTACAGTCGGCGATAAAGATGCTGGCGTGCTCAGTCACCCATTAAGGGTTTTGTTCTCTTTCAGAGCAATTTGTTTCGACAGACAAAAAGCTGGACCGGCTTTAGCAGCTCCTCCCTGATTTGGAAGAGATTGGGTTTCGGAGCCAATATCAATTTCGAGGCCTTTTTTGCAATGTGTAGGAACAGCCCCCAAGCCTGCAGGGTCTGAAGTGCCCCACATCAGCCAGGCCGTCCCACACACAGCGGGAAGGGGCTCGGGGCTACAGATGAGAGAAAAGCTCAAAGGGAGCAAAGATGAGATTGGTTTTCAGCCCTCAGCTGATTTTTAAGGCTGAAAAATCAACGAATTTCCAAGCTTATCACCACATTCCATGAAAAACGAGATGAGCTCGCGAGAAATGTGATCACCTCGTGATGATTTCGGGAGCATGCAGCCGGTGAATTCCGTTTTGTCGCTGAGGATATTTTATGCCTATGCTTCACGACTGAAAACCTCATCTTGACCGTGGAGCTTATCTGTTTTTCCCATTGCCTTTTTCCACTGATGATCCTCAGTTCCTCTAGAAGCTCGGCAGCCAGAAACGCAGGCACCTTTTTAGGCAAACCAGCTTTAAAATCTGAATTCCAGCGCTGAAATAACTAAGTAACAGACCTGGTGGGATGCCTGGATCGTATGCGGGGCTGAGCAAGAACCATCTGGAAAGGGATGGGGCGATTACGAAAGAGAAGGCCTCCCACTGGTCATTTTTAGCAACCAGATATAAAAGCGAGAAGGGCTGGAGGAGAGCTCAGGTGCATCAAAACAGGATGAGGGAGGATTTGGGACTATTTAGAGGGCTTGGACTTGTGTTCAAAGACCTTTCGAGAGCCACTAAGAGGCAGGAAAAGAGACTTGGCCATTTATTATTTTGTCTAATTCCTGGGTTAGCTGAAACGAAGCGCCTGGGTTTATCTGGAATCCTCGCAACGTTCGGATCTCTGTGTACTTTATCTGTCACGTTTCCTCGAAGAGGTGAATTGCAAAATCACCGCGATTTCCCCCGTTCGCGTAGGATGAGCTTCAGCTGCTGACTTCTCCCAGGGAGTCAGCCCCGGCCACGTGGGCCATGTGATGGCGAGAAGACCTTTGGTTTGTGCCCAGGGAACGGCGCCGTGGCCGCATCCGAATAAAAGCAGCTTTAAACGCCGAGCTCAGCCCAGCGGGACCCAAGCCCGACAGGGGAGTTTCGCCGCAGCTCTGTGACATCCATTAAGTGACATAACCTTTCGAGAAGTGCATACCAAGGACGTTACCAGCAAAAATCCCTCTGCTTGAGCAGAACGGCCAACGAGCTGGGGAGATGATTTACGCCCACCTGCAGTTCCCGTACGGCTCAGTGCATTCCTTCGGTCGCATCCAAAGAAAGTCGGGGATGGCGACCTCATTCCTCTGCACGGAGCAGGTCGGAAGGAGGAAAAGGAACAAGGCATTGCCCACGGAACACACCATGGCTGGTGTGCTACTGAAATACGGTACGCCAGCAGCTCAGTGTGCTTGTCAGGCTTGAAATTAAACCCCAGCAGTGCTTCGGCCACAGAGTATGGGCAAAGACTTTCCGTGCTCGCTGCAGAGCAGCTGGGTGACCGTGGGGGGATCCCTCGGTCCGTTCCCATCCTTGGAATCACGTCTGCCATGGACTAGGAGCTCATAACCACGTCAGTGCTCTCTCGGGGTGACTCTTGGTCCCACCACAGCAGAGCCGGGAGGAGGAAGAGGGGGATGAAGGATAAATGCTTCTACAGACAGACGGGGGGGCACCGTAATACCTGGCTACATCCTCAGCAATCAAAAGCAGCCTTTCGCTCCGATTTTTCTGGCCACAGCAATAACTGTGGCGTTGTTTTAATGTAACATCGAGCATTTCACTGGGGATTGCTGGCGTGCTCGCACAAGGCTGTGACGGGGAGACAGGATGCACTAATATTTGCCAGTGAGACGGAACAGAAGACAAGAGATAAAGAGCAGGATTACGCACAGCGCGCTACATGTTCACACAATAAAGAGCATTATTTCATTGCTCTTGGGACCGTCGTGCAAACTAATTAAAATGGTATTTCAGCATATTGAATTAATGACTCCACTGAGGGCAAGAAAGATCTTATCAGCAGGCGTTTTGAAACCTCATTTGCTTTCAAAAACGTACCGGATTGGTAATAATCTCCACGGCGAAGTGGCGGAGTCAAGTAGGAGCACACGTTTTGTCAAGGTTGGCGTAGAGCAAGGCACGGCGGAGCGAGAAGCTCACGCCACCCTCTGTGTCGGGCACGGGCACTGCTCTCCTCGTGGGTATTTCTACCCTCTCTTTAGGCTATGGAAAGGACTGCTGGCTGCAGGTCAGGGTATTTTGCCCAGTTTGCCTCTCCTGAAGGCAATGCTCTGCTGCTCTTCCAGCCACGTACATCTCCCACACAACGCCCGGCTTGGGACCGGGGGACTCTGCTTCGGGATCCTATTTACCCGCTCCAGTTCCTAGGCTGGAGATGCTTCCCCTATGACTGCCATCGCCTCCTGCACCACCTGCTGACACCAAAGCCCACAGCGGGTGATTCTCACCGACACATCCAGCTCCAGCTCGGGACCAGCGGGGTTTCACCCCCACATCTCCCACGAGAAGGACGTGCGGGACTCACTGCCGCGTACGACGTCAAAATGAGGTTTTGTGTGTCTGAGGAAGAAAAAAGTGATGTAAAACTCCTTGCCTTCTGCCGGCAGCCTGGGATGGACCCTGGTGTGGTGCAGCCCACCATCGGTGATGCCATGGGCTTCATCGCCTGGGTGAGCAGACGTCTCGCTGCCCCATCGCAGCCACGAAGCCGTTCCCATGGTCCCAAAGTCAGTCTCAGAGCGAGAATCAGTGCAAAACCAACAAAGATACGCAGAGCGTGAACCAATGCCAAAAAGAGAGATGGGAAAGACTCGCACTTCCAAGTGCCAGAGAAGACAACGAGACATAACAAACCTCTTTGTTTGGGAGAGGGTTTTCTTTAGGGAAGAGGGGAGAAGACTGGGAAGGGAATGGGGGGATAGCAGTCCCTCTCACACCCACTCCAGCAGTTGAAGAATTACATCAAAGCCAACAATTTTTCATATCCAACCATCACACTTTGGTGCCAGAGAACTCCCCGTCCAGACAACCTCCCCCAGAAGGACACATCCTGCTCTAGCCAGCTTTCTGTACATGATATGAAGCCCATCGCCCTTCATTCTGCACACACAGAGCTGAGCTGGCAGCGGGGATGTGCCGGGGTCTTTGTGCCCACGCAGACCACCTGCAGTGCCTGCTCACAACGCACGGACGCTTTCCCAAACTGCCCCTATTGCACGGATGCTTGTTGGATCCCCAAACTCCACCTGGGGATGCATAGCCCCATGATAAATTAGTCTGCATTTCTAGGCACGCTGTGGTGGAGTCAGAGGTATCGCACATACCTGGCAAGGTCTGGCTTGTTGGGGCTGGTGGACTTTGAAAAATTTTTGGACAAACTTATAAAACCTCCTAGGTGGACGAAGAAACATGCTGGTGAATCTTAATGTTGCTTTAGTGCAGCCTTGCCCATGTACAATTTATTGCTCGCCAGCTTGTCCAGGCACTGCTACTAAACTGCCATTGTCCCACCTGGTCGTGGTCATGGCATTGTCACCTTGTCACCTGCCTTCTCCAGCGAGGAGCAGCTACACGCGGTGCTCGGCCAGCAGCATTGGCACCGCTGGCACCAGTCCCCCATCGGAGAGAGGATGGGGACCCCAACAGAGCTCAGGGACCCCACAAAGCAGCAGGGACCCCACAAAGCACCGACCCCCAGTGCTGTTAGGTGAGGTAGCTCACGTGGGGACACGCGATGCCATGGAAGGGGCCAAGCAGGTCCCTCGGCCCCCAAATGCCACCGGGCTCTGCGCAGGGCAGGGCAGCTCCCTTGGGATGCAGAGCATCCTTCCCCTTTCCGACCATAAAAGCTGCGGGCGTTGCTCTCCAGTGCTCCCTATTGACACGCTCTTGTTTTGGCACCTTCTGCCAGAACAAGCTCTCAGGGCTCTAAAATGACCCGTCAGGAGCTGCACCATCCCCCTTCCCGGACGGACGGACCAGGATCTTAAGGCGCATTTATGTGCTCGGTCTCCCGATGTCTGCTCCTCGCCCAAGCCCCATTAAGGCAGCACCACTGCTTGTCCGACTGAACTCTGCGCTCCCCACATAGTGGTAGGAATTTCCTGCTTCCTGAGACAGCAGCGACTGCTTCGCTGTGCTGGCCGCTGACCTCGGCGCGAGGTGCTGGGTTTTGTTCACGTTTTGGGGAACGGGTCCTTGGCTTCTGCAAGAGGCACCCCGGGGTGCTCAGCACAGCCCTCACCCCAGCTCGGTGCTGGTTTGACTGGGACCGAAGGAGAGCCAGGTCCCTTCTCCCTCCTGCCTGGCTGACCACGAGGTTATGGGGCCAAAAATAAAAGATGTTTGTGCTGGGACTGCTGGGGATAGGAAAGAAGTGCTTGCAGCGAGAGCACCCCGGGAGGGAAAACGCGAAGGCTTTCTGAAAAGCAGCAAATACTGCAGTGTTCGAGAGAACTCCCAATTCAGCAGGATTTCATGGAGCTTGAGAACAAAGTCACTTTTTTTTTTTTTTTTTTTTTTTTTTTTTTTAATAGAAATCTTTCTCCCTGTTGCTGCTCTACTTCTAATTCTTAATTGAACGAGGCAGGTTCTTTCCTATTTCCAATAGGGCCGTGCAAAATTATGAGATCCATTAGCTTTGCAAAAAAAAAGAAAAGAAGAAAAAAAAAAAGCCTTCTCGAATGATTTTCAAGTTCTTCCTCCGACCACATGTGCTCTATGGCAGGGTAATTTTGTTTAGCGTAATTCACTTGTGCTAATTTCCTGTAATTCCTGCAAGATATATGACTATAGTTTTTGGTTATTTTCCACATATATTCGACGTTAAATTTCCCTTGGAGCAATATTTACGTGCAGAACGTCCCCAGAGACACTGGAAGGTTTTTGTTCGCAGGAACAGTGGAAATGCCCGGTGGATCAGATCACCAGCTCGCTCACTGCAGCGTTCAGCTGAGCTAGCAAAGGGCTCTTCTTCCAAAAGCCAGAGGTGCTGCCTCTAACGCAGCCCCGGCTTTCCCCGGGGTCCTGAGGCTCTCCGAATTAGCCTCCCAATTAGCCTGGGTGACTTCATTTCGGTAAATTGCTCATAGCTGAAAAATGCAGTTTCTGTAAACCGCAAGCTGCTGGTGAGCAGGTTGAACGGGGAAGGTTTGTAGTTCGGTGGGACGTTCGGGCTCTGTGTTTAGTGGGTGCAGCGGGGTTTCAACGAGCATCCAGGAAAGCAGAGGCATGCCCGGACGCACGGGCAGAAACCTCAAAACCTCACTTTTGGCCTCAAAATCTGAGCGAGCTCATGGTGGCAGAGCTTTCTTTCCCATCGCAGCCCCTTTCCCTTAACAGAGCTCCATTTTCAGGTGGACACAACGCGCACATCTGCCCTTCATTTTTTATTTTTTATTTTTTAATTTTTTTGGTCCAGCTTCTGATCTAAAAGCACCAGCCGGCCACAAAGCCCCCGTTATAATTTGCTTTCACCTCCAGGTGGAGCGTTTCGGTTGCTGTTGCAGGGACGAGCCCCGCTCTCCCTCGCCGGCTGCTGCGGGGCCCCAACTGGACACGGTACTGCAAAAAACAAAACCCAAACCCACAACCCCATGCACAAACCCAAAGCACGAGAAATCACAGCCCTCTGAGTCACCGCTGCGCTGAGACACGCGGATGGCAGCCAAGAGGTCTGCGCTCCCCCCCGGGGGTAAATGAAAGAGCAAGGAGACCCACCACCACCATCCTGGACGGTGGCGGCGAGAAAAATGGGCCAAAGATGGGATTTTTGGGGTCGGCACAGCGCAGGGCACGCAGACGGGGGGCGCAGCACCTTCCCCACGGCAGCGGCATCAGCTCCCGGCTCGACGGCAGCAGAAAGTTTCCTTTTTTTTTTTTTTTAATTTTTGCTGGAGCAAGCGTGCTGTTCCAGGGTGGATTTTCACGCTCCGAGAGGCAGAACTGGAAAGCCTGTCGCAAGCCAGAAAGGAAAAATTGCAAAACAGGAGTTTGGAGGAGGGGAGACCTGGATCAAAATCCACCCTCCTCACTTACAGGAAGGCAACTGGGAGAAAGCACGGCGTGGAAATGAACTTCCCAAAATAAAGGGAATGTAATGCTAACCAAAACACCCAGACCCAGATGAACTTAATCATCCCGAAGTGAGGGAAGGTCATTAAATAAACAGCGCGAGTCAACGTGTTGAGATGGGGAACACGGTCAGCCATCGGCTCGTAGGGAGGAAAAACAAACAGCGAGAACGGCGAGGCAAAAACTTACCTGAAGCACCGAGACAAAGAGGTTAAAAAAAAAAAATGAGGCTGTGCTGACACACACGAGCAGGATATAAAGCTTTACACTGCTGCACCTCCGGCTCTCCTCTATATCAGCCTGGCATGAGCCTGCATTTCTTACACACATGGCCCAGGGTTCGGCTCTCACTAATGATTTTCACCTTCCTTTTGCCGTCGCAGGAAAATCCGCGCAAAAAGAGCGAATAACTCTGCAGCCTTTACGTAAATCCATCCTGGAAAGCGTTTGTGAGGGTTTTCTCGGCGAGATCCTCGTGCTCGTGATGGGACAGGGCCGTGCCTGGCAGCCCCTGTGAGCAGAGGTGTCCCTGCCACCTGTGGGATGCGCGGATCTGCCTGGCCCCGCGCTCGCCGGAGCTCCTGACCTAGAGCCACCGAGGAGGAGAAGGCTCCTGAGCTACTCCGGGATGGATATCGGATTTTGGGGAGTCTGCTCTGCGCTCGGCAGATCCCTTTTCCACCTCCTGGATGCGGAGTTTAGTGGTTTGAATGGGAAGCTTGCTAAACGAGGCATTTGAGCCGATCTTTTCTATTACACCTGCACTACAGAAACGTCTCTGTAATTACCGAGCGGGCGACCGGACGCGTGGTTTTCCTGATAGGAACAAGCAAGGGCCCTTCTGCACAGCCAGACAGCGCTCGGCGGGGATGACGGGACGCCTGGCTGCTGCAGGGCCCCTGTCTGAAGGGTGAGCTGTGGAGCCATCGCTTTGAAACGCGAGGGAGTAAATCGTCCTTCCCAAACGAGCAAAGAGCTGCAAATGCACACGGACAGCAAAAATGATTAATTAAAAATCAGAGCTGGAAATCAGGGCTCAAATCGCCCCTGGGGGTCAATGGGGATGTGCACCTGACTCCTTCAGCTGCTCGTGGGTGCCAGCACAGCCTCTGCTGTGCCCTCGCAGCTTATACTGAGTCAAGAGCTCAGCAGGCCGCTGGATGCCTCACAAACCCCGTAGAAGGAACCGATAAAGGCAGCTATGCTATACAGGAATCCAAACGAGCGCCTACAAAATTTCCGCTCCCAAAACCATTTCGATGATTAGCTTTGATTAATGGGGCTGCCAGAGGATCATTCATCAGTATTAACCAACAACATCTTTTTCCACATTATTTCCAACTCCCGAGAAGCTGGAAAGTGAAACGTGGTTCTGTTTTACGATATTCTTTTTACTCTGCCATTTGCGCACTGGTTTGGTGTGGTTCTTTTTTGTAGTTTTATTTTTCCCTGCAGGAGGGAATTGCCGTGAAGTCCTGGGACTGGAAACAAGGCACAGCCTCGACGCTGGAAACTAAAAGCGCTGGGTCGCACACGCACAGCCTCGACGGCCGAGACCTCCGTGCTGCTCGAGGGATGCCCCAGCTCTGACTGCAGGTCTGGGTGCTGCCTTTCACCGCCTGAGCGCTTGGGTTTGTCCCAGAGTCTCAGGAATTTCTCTGAAGGTGCGGTGTAACTGCAGCTCGCCCTGCAGGCAGCATCACGGCGAGGTTCTCATCTCTCAGCACTACCGCGCTTTTATTCGCACAAGCCTCACCCTGAAAACCACTCTGAGTAACTCCAGGTTTAAGCCATTACGGAGCCTTTGGACGGTAAATCCTTCAGCCTGAGACACTCTAACCCAGGCTGATCAGTAAAGGAAAAAATCGGACAGCTGCCTGCACAGAACAGGCCTGCTGCCTTGTGACCTGCAGGAGCTGCGATAGCTTTCTGCCACAAAGACACCCCATTTCCCAGCTCCTGGCTGATGAAGCTGCGTATTATAAACCACCACCATTTCATTTTACAGTTCAGTCCTTAAGAATAAGGCAGGGGCTCAACCGTTCAGCCTCAACAAGTCATAAGATGCCCAAGCAACACGATATGGAATCTGTTTTAGAAAATGAGCTCCCCAGGAAAGTAAAGAAAGTACGTATTTCACCTTCTTTCCCTTTTAAAAAGGATATTTTGCTTGTGCGATTCATATTGGAATTTTAAATAAGAAAACGCTACGGGGATACAATCTACATTTTGTTTTCATTTACGTATGCACGTTTAGAGAATACAAAACCATGTATATGCACACACAGATATACACACCTGTAAAACCTCAGAGCATCTACTCAGCCCTTTTCCCAACCTTACCCTGATCCTCACTCACAGGCTCAGTAGAACTGAGACTTTCAGACAAGCGTGCCCCAGATGAATACGAGGGCATTTCCCACCCCTAGGGAGTGCCTGCCGCAGGACCACGTCTGCCCAGGAGACGCTGGGAGCCGGCGCAGAGCAGACAGACGCACTGGGAAGGGATGGGGCCACCTTCACAAAATCCTGCCTCTGGTCCCGGGCACGAGAGAATCGCAGGGAAAATGTTCAGCACTTTTGGGGTGATTTACCCACGTGGCAGAAAGCAGAGGCTGTTTCCTTACCGCTGTCTGACGAGGTCCCCGCTCCCACGCAGCCTAGAACAGATCTGGTGTCACGCCACACTGCCCATCATGTGCTGCCGGGCACCTGCAGGAGAGAAAGAAACCATTAAGAGATGTTTCCTTTAGCAAACTAAAAATAAAAAATAAAAAAAACGGGGACAGCACCTACAAAACATTAGAGCAAAAAGCTGAAAGGCACGGCAAATATCTCGTGACAGCGGTGCTCGTGTCTGCCCTGTGGGTACGAGGCTGCAAAGGGCTCTCCACCAAACCACACGGCTTCCTCCAGCTGGGGCAATGCTGGGAATTGAGTCAGGGTCCCTTGTAGTGCCCCAAAACTTTGGTTTTTTTTTTTTTTTCCTCGAACAGCTTCCAGCTGTCCCAGTTGCCATCACCCCCAGGAGCAGCAGTCCCTCTAAGGCTGGGGAGATGAAGCGGTGGGGATGTGAGCTGCAGAAGCAGGGGAGGCTGCTCCTCTTTGGCACCACCTTCCCTGTGCTGAATTTCTGTGCCCAGGAGGGGAGAGGAGACGACAGTAAAGCTTAGGGAAGGGCAAAGCCCCTGCCCCTGCTTTCTGCTCTTCCCCTGTTCCTCTCCAAAGCCAAAGCCGTGCAGCGCAGCCACCCACTGAAGCACCTTCTGGGTGCAGACGTGCCCCGTCCCCAGCCTCCCCCTGCCACCAGCATGCTGGCCGGTGGGCAAACAGCGCTCCATGGCCCTGCCACAGCGCGGTCAGCTCCCCCCGAGCTGCAGAGAGCAAAGCTGCCTTCCCCTGCCAGCTCGGGGTACGTTTCCAGACCACTGGGCTGGCTTCCTGTCACTGCGAATAGGAAAAATTCTCCAGTCATCCAAGAACGGGCTCCAGCAGCCCCTCCAGGTAATTCCTCGTGCTCGAGACAGCCCCGGAGAGCCATCGCTTGCCTCTTAATCCCCTGAAAACATCCCCGGGCACGGCGAGCAGGTTTCCCCACGCCTGGCTCCTTCCCCGGAGCCCCAGCTCTCCGTGTCTGTGGTCTGACAAAGGCTGCCTCCAGCCCCGGCTTTCCACGGAGTTTACGTTCAGGTCAACGGGCCCATGAAGAAGAATGACAGCACAGGCATGGCACGTGCCATGGCCATGACAGGACGTGGCTGGGAGGGTTTTCCCCTGCCAACCATGGTATTCCCAACCCCAGGGTGCTGCCCCATCCTGAAAACACCTCGCCCGGGCAGGGGAAGCCCCAGAGATGTGCTCAGCTGGCGGCTCACCGCTCATTTCCACCTCCATGCTGTATTTTTTATATCATGCGTTAAGCAAAAATTAACGCAGGTGTCTGAACTGCCCAGCACATAGATACAGATCCCAAGGGTAAGAAAAATGAAGCCAACCCCCTGCTCCTCCAGCAGACACACGCAGACAGGCTCGTGTATGCTTCTGGGGCAATTTTCAGCGCAAAAATAGAGAAGCCCTTCCCAAAAAAACAGACAAAAACCCCTTCTGCCAGGGCACCTCCACCTTCATTTGGCAGTATTCTCCACCGAGGTCACGAGCACACCCTCCCAGGGCACGTTCACCTGCAAAAACTGCTGGAAACGAACCAAAAAACCAAGGCACGGAGCATGCTGCGGTAAGGCACGAACCAGAGTGACTGCGAGAGCCTTCCTTTCGCCTTCCTCCTTCCTCGCGTCCCGTATGATGCTCAGGCACGAGCTGCCTCGGGCTGACCCCAAGCCCTCAAATCGCCGCCAGCTCCCCATGACAGCAGTGACAACATCTAAAGGGATCATACATTATCATTTCTAGAGCTGGGATCATCAGGATGCACTTCCCCCCCCGCCCCCCCCAGAGATACAACTATAAAAGATTTTTTCCCCTCATCTAATCATCATCTCGCTTGAATTAATGGGCAAAAAGTGTGATATCCAACCACCTCCCTCCAAAAACGGATCCAGCAGCGTTCCTGCTGCACACAAAATGAGGATCAGAAGGTGCAAGGAAGGAGAAATGGGGCAGCGCCCTCCTCGGGCACCTCCAGCTCTGCAGACAGCTTGCTGCAGCACATACGGGTGCCAGGTGAAATGCCCCCTTTCCCAGTGCAGCCACTAATATCCACAGAGGGAAGAGCAAAAGTTAGCGAATTAAGGTTTCACGCTGCTTGGGGCTGGTCAGGCGAGAGAGGCAGCAACACAGCAAAACCCTGGGCAGCCAGGGCGAGAAGCACAACCCTGAGGTTTCTCCTCCGAAAGCCGTTTGGTGGCCACCACCCAGGTCCTGCTGGCACTGCTGAGGTCCCCAGCTTTGCAAAGGGACTTAACAGAAAGAGTTTTTCTCTCCCCTTTTCCTCTTCCCCTTGGGGACCTCGCTCTTTCTTCACGGTAATGTCACTTGTGCTCCTCCCAGCCTCCCTCCTGGGCTGGATCTGTCCCTTGGAAGGTCCAAGCCACTGTGAAGGATCCTACTCAGCTCGTCTGCGCCCAACTCCAAGGCAAAAAAAAAAAAGCAAGTCCTACGCAAAAGAAGGAAAGGGAAGGAGGAGAGGGAGAGAGAAAGCATGACACCAGCAGTTTTCGTGGTATTTGGCAGGGCTGGGAGCAGAGATGGCAATAATCTGACCGTAGTCTCCAGAAAACTGCTTGTCACAGATTTTCCGAAGGCTGAAAAATACAGAGATATATATTTGTAAGTAACCACCAGACCCAGTCAGCTCATCTTGACCAGCTACTCCACAGTGACATTATTCCACAATGGCATAATCCTTAGAGAAAAACCACAGCATTCTTGGAGCCCAAACAGAAACTCGACGCATGCAATACCTAATACTAGAGTGTGCTTTATGCCCTGCTTTCCTATGAGTCATTTTCCATCCCACTGTCTGTCGAAAATGCTTTTTGTTTATTTGTTAAAGATCCTCTCGGTGGCTTTATTGATGGCAGAAAAAGGGGGCGAGCGGGGCAGAGATGGGGCATCCCCAGGACCTGCCACCCAACCTGGCCGAAGCGAAGCCAGCCGCTCGGGATGGCCACCGCAGCCAGATGCTGAAGGGACGGAGCTAGAAGGGGCAGGGGCTACATTTTTAAAAGCAAGTTTTAAAACAAAACCGGCCCAAAAAAGCAAAACTGCTGCTCCATAATCCAAAGCAAAGGCTCGGCTCAGCCCTCGCCTGCGTTAGCATTCACAGGAGGCAGCTCAGCATCGGTCCCCGGGGTGCACAGCAGAAGGAAGGTAAACCACCCATCTGTTAAATAAATACACTGAGTTGTGCTGTTTGATCAATCTGCACAGTCTCTGCAGCTCAGGCATTGTTTTCCAATTTGTTTTCCAATTTAATCTTGGCAAGACCCGTTTAAATGCTAGGAAGAGAGCAGCATCTTGCGCGGATGCTGCAGGGAGCTGAGGGATGTGGGACGGAGCCGGGGCTGCCGTGAGCCCGCACCAAGCCAGCTGGAGGCAGGGTGGGTGTCACCGTGCCTACAGCTCCCATCTCCACTAGATATTTGGCCACCTAAACCCCTTCACCCTGAGGTAGGGCACTTGGATCTGGTGCCCCAGTCTGTCTTGGTGGCAAGGCTGCTGGATGAACAGACGCTGACCTTTCCTTCCCCTCCACCAAAGAGCTCCGAGGCCGTTCACAGACATCACGCTGGATTTTTTTTTTTGCTGGGTTTCAGGACTTTCTAAAGGGAAACAAGCAGAAAGACGTGTAGGCAGGGGGCTTTCTGACAGAGTCCAGCTGTGGTTAGCCGGGGGCTATGGGCAGGCAGACATCCTGGCTTGCTCCATCGTGCTCAAGCTACACGAGACGGGCAGCCAGCAGCCCGCGGGTGGCGGGGCAGCCCGAATATCAGAGAGCACCAAACAACACAACCACAGCCCGCCTGTGCTAAAAAACACCCAAACAACGTCTGCACGGTCTGCAGGAGGCGAGATGAACCGAGGGTTGTGATCCGTGCCATGAACCAAAGGGCCCCAGCAGACGCGCGTGCCACTGCCGTGAAGGGGCGCTTTGTGTGGGGCCCTCCCCATATGGTGGGACTCGCTTTTCCCGTTAAAACTAATAATCACCCACCCGAAATGACAACATCAGGAACGCCCTCGCTTCCAATAGGGGTTCTTTCTTCTCCAGCTTCAGCCCAAGACAAAGAATAAACTTAAATATCTGTATTTATACACGGGCATCGTGAATGCACGGCGCAGCGAGACAGCCGCGGCGGCTCTCCTGCCCTACCTGCGGTGCTGACAGCAGATCCCCAGTGCAAACGCTACGTGTTTGCCTTACAGTCATTCTTAAACAACACGAGCAAAGGTCAAAACGGAGTTCCCACAGCAGGGCACATTTGCTATCCAGATGGTGACAAAATACGAAGGCCTCTTCTGTGAGTGGAACGGGCAAGGAGGCGTTCTGCAGCCCCAGTGTCGCTCTGACCCCGACGCTGGACAGAACACAGCTGCTTCTTCCCTTGGCCTTATGCGTCAGAAACGTGGTTTCCTTGCCCATACGGTGCTTGGGCTCACATCCCACCAAGCCCAGCGTTGGTCAGGCTCCAGCCCCTCTGGCTGGAGTGCAGTGACCGAGTCCTGGTGCGAAGCTCGGCCTGGGGCCAGGAGCCCTGCCCGCAGCACAGGGGGGGTCGTTTCCAGTGCTTGGCACAAACCCCGCACGGCCGAGAGCAGTCTCACAAAACAGGGGAAGCTCTGGTGGGGGAAGAAGGGAAGATAGACCCAAGGCTGAGATCAACGTCACTTTACCAATGGTTTTCAGGACAATGAGATTAGCTTGTTGTTTTTTAACACGCACAAATGAATTCGTTGTCTTCTTGTCTTTGGGTAGAAGGAGGCGAGATCCTTTGGAGCAGGTTAACTTCAGCAGAAATAGCTGCCTGCCCTTTAGCAAGATGCTTCAGGTGGGGATTTCTGGTGTAGCAGCGCTGCACAGAGATTAGAAGGCTGGTGAAGAGCTGCAAGAGGAGGATCAGGGGTCTGGGGAGCGGTACTGCCATGGCTTTTGCCATTTAGCACTGGAAATCCAGCCGTGTCTTAGCCGTACCTGGCACTACAGGGCAAGTCAGCCAGCTTGGTGACTGTGCCCCAGGTCCCACATGGGGAAGACACACATCACCGCTTCATCCAGACCTCAGCACGGAGCTCGACACCCCCACGGAAAGCACAGTGCGAAATCTCAAAGGAAAAAGGAAAAAAAAAAAAAAAAGAAAAAAAAAAAAAAAAAAAAAACAGGGCCATGGCCCCAAGTCAAAGC
>NC_048903.1:19307588-19375030 GCF_011077185.1 Oxyura jamaicensis | reverse complement strand
AAAAAAAAAAAAAAAACAGGGCCATGGCCCCAAGTCAAAGCGCTCAGTCCTAGGTCCTGGAAGCAATGCTGCAGACCGAGCGCTGCAACCAGTCCCAGTTGTTTCTGTTTTGTTTTCTTGGCCTAATTTCTTTCAGGCTGTCAATAGCTGCATGTCCTCTGCAGAGCCAAGTATAAATCTAGTCAAGTCCTGACTTATCCTAGAGCAAAGAAATGTCCTTAGTATGATTCTAGCCAGGAATGCGTGTGTTTATATTGGCCTGGAAAGTGCAATCAATAGCCTTGGAACAAAGGTGCCGTCCACCTGCCACCTCCTCGTTCTCTGTCCCATGGAGATCAAGCTTCGTACAATCAATTTTAATGAGTCCGTGCTACCAGGTGAGAACAAATGCCTCCGATGGCAGGAGAACTGATGCTCTTCAGGCAGCAATTTCTGTATCTCACTCCAAAGGCTGAAGCTAATGCAATGTGAAAACTATTACTCAATCACAGAGGAAAGCTAATTCTCCGGGACAGTCTGAAACATGCAAATATAACAATGATCTTTGCCATTTGCAACACAATGGAAAATTGCTAATAAAAGTTCCTATTGTGTCGGGGATGTAATACTAACCGCATGGTATTTCTCTTTCCCTCCTCCCTCCCTTCCCCTTTTCAGCCAGGCAGCTAAAAATGGCTTAAAATTTCCCAGCTCGAATGCTCTCGAGGTCAAACAGTGAGGCTGAAGCATGAGAAGGAGAAGACCGGGGACCGGCGGCTGCGCCGCGTGCTGCTCACCCCGGGCTCAGGGCGATGCAGCCAGCTCCGGGTGGCGCTGCCCACAGCGCTGGCTTGAGGATGAACTTACCCCAGGTGCAGGAGGCTGGAGCATCCCCCTCTTGCCCCTGGTTAATGTCACTCCACGCCCTCAGCACCATGCTATGGGGTCAGGGCTGTGAAGTCCAGCTGGCTTTCCATGTCCCCAACGTCTCCAAAATGCACCTTCCTTCCCACGCCACCGCTGAGCTTGTACACCTGGGCCCCATGCAAGGTGATGAGGGCCCTTTCCCCATCCTCACAGCCAAGGAAAGCTGTATGCATGTCCATATGCTGCACCGACTCCTGCCTACACCCTTGTCCCAGCCCCAGGAAAGGAAGCAACCTGGGCCAGCACTTTCGCAGCTGGATGCCTACAGCCGGGCTCCTTGCCCCATCTTTTGGCATGGAGACAAGTGACCTGATTGCTTTACAACCCCCCCGAGCACCTGCGGCTCCGTCAGCCTCCTCCTTACGCGGGGTTGGCGCTTGCAGGGATGCCAAAGGAGGGGCTGAAACCCCGACCCCGAGCTCCTGAGCTCTCCCGCGGGCCCTTCCGACTCCGACTCACTTCCTTCCTCCCCAGGTTTTTTGGCTCCTTCAAGGAGGCTGCAGCAGCAGGACGGGGGTCAAGAAGGCGAACAGAGGCAAGCACAGCTCGCAACTCTTGCCCTTCTTCCTTGCAGGGCTTTTGCTTCTTCCACTTCACATATTTCCCCGCAGCTCCCCTAATCCTGCCAACCTCATGCCCCAGAGCATCAGCACCTCCGTCCTGCCCCAGCCTCTCCTCGAGCCCTTCCACATGAGGGAAGTTTGGGATCAAACACACGCAGGGTGCAGGACCCCAGAACCACAGGCTGCAGGAAATGTACCTGTTACAGGGCAAGCGGGGGCAATTAAAAGATTTTAGCTGACACCAGTGGCTTCGGCGTTTCACCGAGGCAGCCAAAAGGCTTAATTTCTGTGTGCTCGTTAATAATCTCATTATTTACCAGACCCATGTGCTCTCTATTCCCTTCCATATTCCGATATTGAAGGGACATCTGAGGCTGGTTAGCCTGTTTGTAACGGGTCCATCTTCAGCTTTTTGGTATTTCCTGGTTGGCACGGGACCAGATCAACACACCACTCTTTCCATTTAGAAAGAGTCCCTCCAAGGGACCGTGTCAAGCAGTTACCTCCTTCAGCAATTCCTAGCCCACGAGCTGCCCTGAGACTTCATAGATTTTTAGGGAAAAAAAAAACAACAATCAAACAACTACATTCAAAACCGAAAAGCAACAATAAAAATTAAAACTCTTTGACCCATGCAGTTGTCCACTGGTGAGCTCATGCAAGAAAAACAGTTTGGGAACTGGGAACGCTTCGCATGAGGAGGTATTCCAGGGTTTAGCTCAGTCTGGAAGGGGGTATTGATTTTTAAGAGGATCTGAGAGCTGCCTGCAGATGTCAGCTGTACGTCTGCAAGCACAGGACGCGCTGCCAGCACCTGAATCTCTTCTACTGGTTTCCCCTTTAGCTTGCAGCT
The DNA here is from genome assembly GCF_011077185.1 of Oxyura jamaicensis. Taxonomy (NCBI): domain Eukaryota; kingdom Metazoa; phylum Chordata; class Aves; order Anseriformes; family Anatidae; genus Oxyura; species Oxyura jamaicensis. Next base: position 19,372,708 of record NC_048903.1, on the reverse strand, counting down.
GTTGGAGGCTCAGGTGGAAGAAGCCACACGAGGCAGCAGCATCCCTTCCTGGATGCTGAAGGCGTCTGCTCCAGCTGATTTAAGGGGCAGAGGTTGAAACCAAATCCCGTTTGCAGCTCGCTGTCCCGTGCCTCGGGAGCATTACTGCTCCACGAGGAGCAGTGGTGCCGGTGTTTAGCAAAGCCGTGCTTACGGTACGTTTCTTTTGCCCTGGGAATCTCAGCCTGGCTCGAAACACCTCAAACGCCGCCCAGATGGCTCACAAGACTTCTGCAAACCACACCTGGGGACCACAACAGGCTGGTTTCTGTTCCGAACACATGCCCACGCACCCGTGTGAAGAAGTAGTGTAGTGAGTCAGATCAAATTCTCCTCTAGGGCAGCCAAAGACGGCCACAGCTGGGATCCAGCAGCTGACATGCAGGGTCCGAAGCTCTGCCAGAAGGCCTGCTGTCCTGCACCCTTGAGGGACCACCCCACGCCGGTTGCTTTTTGCAGGGAAGGGCACGCCAGCGGGCTGGCAGAGCCTGCGAGGAAGGCTCAGCTGCTCCTACCCTGCTGGACAGAAGGGAGCTGCACCCCCAGGCATTTGGAGAGATGCTCCCGGAGATGGCACCTTCCTCCAGCCCACCGTGTTCTCCCAAGCGAAAAGCCATGAAAACCCTGATAAGTCTGCTTCTGTCCTCGCGAGGAGCCACCTTCCTCATCAGGACCTCACCACGATGCAGGCTGTGGTTGCCAGCAAGGACCCAGCACAGCGTGAGCCCCGTGGCCGTGGGCAGGGGCACCACCAGCTGCAGCTCGTGACCACCTCCATGGCTGCCAGGTCCCGCCGGCACGGCTCGATAGGCGGACTTGCTGGCGTTTCCAACCTCTCCAAGGTTCACGGGTGGCCCAGAACATGACAAAATAGTGAGTTGTTAGCAAAGCAAAGAGATTTGGGCTGCAGTTCCTGGGTAGGACTGCCAGATGTGTCACTTTTACTCAGAGCCGCGCGGGGTGGAATTGGCAGATCATCGCCGCCGGGGAAAAAGCTGGAGGGGAAGGAAAGGAAGTCAAACAATATCCCAAGTCACCTGCTTTCTTTATGCCAGCGCTGCCAGCTTCAGACCAAAAAGTGCAGCCCGCAGATTTATCTTGTGTTAACCGGGATCCCTCTTCCACTCCGTTCTTTCACCCGCTCCCTCTGCGCCCCTTGACTCGAGCCATTCGTAGGCATTTCACACCTAATTATTTATTATCCTTAATGAACGCTCTCATGCATCCAAGCCCTTCTCCTCCTCCGTAGCTGGTTTTAATCGGGCAGCTCCGGCGGCGAGGAGTTGTGCAATCTTCTGCACACATCTGCCACCAGCCCTGCTCCATCTCTGCTGCTATTTGTTTTAATCCCCCAAAACGAGCGCTGAGGCCTTTCTCCAGCCCGCCTGTTCGGGGAGAAGTGTCAGCCACTGCAGAGGGAGAGAGACCTCTCCAAGATAAAAGTTCCCAGCCGAGGCTTAATCAACACGGCGGCCTCATTAACAGCACGGCCCAGATAACGCAATCCTTGCAGCGCTGGCATTCCTCCGTGCTGAGCAGGCACATCATAAATCAGGGAGAGATTCGGTGGGAAAGAAAAGCCCTGCTCGGTTCCCATGTGCCCCGGTGGTACAGCTTACTGCCCCAAAGGCCCCAAATTTCTGCTGGGGTGGAGTATGCGCTGCAGGCACCCCCAAGGGCCAAGGCACTGGTCCTGGCTGGGCGCTCAGCTCCCACCCATGGAGGCAGCAGCATCGCCTGGAGCTCTGTAGCAGAGATGCTACAACCAATTTACCCTGAGTAAAATCAGCCCCCGAGATCCCCACGGCATCAGACGTCCGCTTTGGAAAGCTGTGCTTACAGCCTCAAACCTGATACGGGGTAAGGGGGATTTGGGCTCGTTTTCCTGGCCTTCCAGGGGCTCTTTCTGCCTGTCTGCAAATGTAACCTGAGCTCCTGCCTGACCATGGGAGGCAGATAAATAAACAGGGCGAAACCACGGTGTCCTCGCCCCAAAGAAGCCGTGCTGTAGATCCAGCTCCCAGGAGCACCAAGTCCAGGCACTCGAAGGCCTACGGGGAACCGCTCCGAAAGCAGGCGGAACAACGGGGGATCAGTCCTCGGTCCTTCAGAGAGGAGCTCTGCCCGACAGCTGCCTATGCCACAGGGGAAAAAACTATTCCACAGTGTCTGTTTATTTTCCATTCCTCCTTTCGAGGTAGTCTGTGATGTGTGCTTGCCTTGTGTGCGCTCTCAGTCCTGGTACAGAGGCACGCTGGCCTCTATGGATGGGCTAAAGCATCATTAAACAAACTCTGGTCTGTAAGAGGAAGATTTCAGGGATGTTCTGGAGAACTCTCCTCATTCCCCAAATGCTCACAGCCTTCTGATGCTGCCAGCATCCACTGGGGGCTGAGAGATGAAGAAGAAGGCAGGGAACTGTCTTCTCCTCGTAGCTCCTGCCTGCAAGTGTCACCGGGGGTTTCACCTCAGGAGCGTCCCAGCAGAGGCTGCATGCTGGAGAGGTTCGGGGCAGAGGGATGGAAGGAAAGGCCAAAAGCAATCCAAGAGCACAGCCAGTTTTCATTAAGACTGACTTCAGATTTGGCTTTTGTTCCCTTCTCATATGCAGGCTGCTTTGCATAAAAGGTCGGTTTTTACCCCAGCAAACATCATGGTTTAGATTTACGTCGAGGCTTTGGGTTTGGGTCTGCTCTGCCTGCTGTGGGAACTTACGGGTAACAAATTTTCCCCTGGGAGCTCCGGAGATGATGGAGACCTTTCCCAAAAAAAGCTTACTGCATACTTCTCGGCATCTCACCTTGCACTTGGCAGCTGGCGGAATGCGGCTGCATCTACCTGACATCAGGAAAAAATCCGTGTGGTTTGGATTCGGGGGAACAGGCAAGGATTTTGAAAGAGGAGGACACAAAGAGCCCCACAGACAAAAACCACTAACATCCAAACAGCCTCGCGTCGAATGCCTCCGTGCTGCTCTCATGTTCCCCCAGCACAAGGCTCTGTTGAGTCTCCTGAGCTGTCTGAGGGCAGGCGGCGGCTCACGCAGCCCAGCCAACGCGGCTGCCTCGGCAGACCTCTTCGTTCACGGCCCTAGAGTCAGAGACAGGCCTGAGCAAAACCCCGGATCTGAGGACCTGTAAACCTGGTGGAGACAGGGAGTATCCAAACCCAACCTCCCAGCTTTGTGAGACACCTGGAATTTCTTGTGGGGCTCATGAACAGAGTCACTAATGGATTTTTAAGGTGCTTGCAGTCTGAACCAAACGACACTTCAGGGCCTGGACCCATCTCTTCGGTTCATTCTGCAGCTCCTCTTCCACTTGAGAAGCAGTCGTCTCTCTCCTGACTTGCGTGTACTGATTTTTCCCACTTATCCTGGAATAACAGCATTTCTTCTTCAAGCGTTACCCTACGGGGTACCTTGCAGAGAACATCCTGGCAGCCTGTAAAGCGAAGCTCTTCCCTGCAGCTCCGGCTGTGTGGTTTGCAGCTCTGCCTGCGAGCAGGCAGACAGCGACCGAGGCAGATCTTCTGGAAACCCAGGCCTGACTGTCAGTGAGCTTCACCTCCATTTCCTCCGGGACTCTGGGACCTTCGTCATTCCAAAGCCCTTTTAAAATGTCATCACTTCAGGAGAGGCAGCCAGCGCTCGAGCCAAGGCGGGCCTGCTGGGTGATGGAGTGATGAGACGAAAGCTTTGAACTTTTAAACAGCCTGGAAAGCCAGGAGAAGCCAGAGCAGGAGCTTACATCACCCTATCTCAGAGACGAGCAAGCACGGATTCTCCCCAGGCTCGTGCATCGCAGCCACTGTCGGTCCGTACGGGAAGCCAGGATGCTGAGCCTCTGAGTCACCGCGGCTAGATGCTCTCCTGGGAGGAAGGAGCAAGAGTTTCCTCGCAAGAAGTCGTTTTTTTTTTTTTCCACCGTAAATCTTCTAAGCACGGTGATGAGTCTGAAAGGTCACTGGGGCTTGGCACCGGTTTGGCAACTGAGCGCCAGATGGCTTTGATAGGAGTGCAGCTTGCTGCTGAGCTCTCTGCAGCCTTCACCTACAGCTAGACCTGCCTTCCTTGCCTCCTGCTCCAAGACAGGCAGAAGCCAAACACGGGCTTTTTCAGGGCTGGAAATCCCAGTCCTACCTCAGGGAAGGGGAGTTTTGTCTTTGCATCTTTGTTGCACGCTGCATGGCTTTGTTTTGGCTTTTCCCTTCACCAAGGGAAGGATTTCAGCTAAGGTCCCTGTTTGTGTTTTTGAGAGGGGATCTCGAGTGAGCAGGGAACTCCACCTGCGTGTATTCCCGGTGTCCTCAGTGGACCCAGAGCTTCTGAATTTGTGGCAAAGGTCCTGAGCACATACAGCACCTGCACTTAGCCCCCATGCAGAGCTCACATCAGTGGGGTTCCTGGGGAGAGTCAGAGTTCCTTCCCAATGGGAATAATCGCTGTTAATTGAAGTCCCTTTACAAGGGGCAGCACGGTACCCGAGCAGAAAGCCCTCGGATGCTGGAGCTCTGAGCATCCTCAGGAGTGCTCGGGAGGGTGGGAGACAAAACCCCAGGAAAGCAGCTGTGCACAGCTTTAGCCCATCCAAGACTGACCTCTTCAGAAAGCCTAGTGCTACCACAGCCGGAGAAAAAGCACACTGAGAGCAGGAAGGCTTCGGGAGAAGGGAGAGAAGAGATGCAGGATGATGAAGACAACAAAAAAAAAACCTTGCTGCAATTGTCCGTTATTTCTTCTAATATTAATTAAAGGACATGGTAACAGCCTGATGATACCGACACTAAGGCTGTAGTAATGGCTTTCCGAGGTTTCCGGTGTCTTTCCTAGCTCGGTATTTTGTCACTAGAAGTGCCTGAAAGCAGACGCCTAGGGAAGGGTTTAAGAACACAATAAACATGCAGTGATTTTTTTTCCCCCAGAATATTCTCCCAGCCTCAAAATCAATAACTAAATTGCAGCTCAGAGATTTCCTGCGCTGAAGGAGGTGTTGTCATTGTATTAAACAGGACCCAGGGGATTTCTCTTCTACAAACCTCTCCATTGTCCCCTGGTTAATATCAAAAGAGGAGAAAGAAACATTTCAAACTATATCGATGATTAGGTGTCAGCCTGACACGCAGGGGAAGAAATCTAAATGAATTCACCTGCGCCTAAAAGGGAGGTCAGAGAAAGCCCCGTTTCTTCCTTTGACAACAAAACCTTGGTTCATTAACAAAAGTTCTGCAGTAAAAGCTTTCCCCTGACTTAACGCGACCTCGCTCCAACATCCTTGGAAGGATTATTTCAACGCTGCGGGCTGAATGAGTTGGTTCATTAAGCAGCAAAGGTTGACAAAACCCACGAGGGATTTCTTCATTGAGCGTTATTATTACTTCTACAGAATGTCTCCCTTGATTTTTCAACCAGCTGCGAGCGAGTTTTTGCTTTTAAAGCAAATGACTGGGGGACCCATCAGCACCCAGACACATCTGTGTGGAAGTGTTAACGGGCCTTCGGGGTGAGCCTCAGGGCTGGAGAGCGGCATTTAAAGGCGCTCCGTGAGGAGGGGCGGCAGGGGAGATAACTCATTCCTCATCTCGCAGCTGGAAGTGGCCGCAGCTGGACGCTTCACCCCTCCACAAGGCCACTTTTATAGGGATTTTGCCATCTGCTCCGCATTGTTCCCAGCAACGCGCAACCTGGGCGAACGCAGGATCCCTCGGGTTATGCAGGAAATGATGGCCCGCTCGCGCATCCCGCCCTGGATGGCATCCAAGGAATGCTGCTGGGGCTTTCTGCTCCGCTGGAGAACCCGGGGAGCGCGTTCAGCGGGACGTGCCTGTGCAGAAGACTTGGCCTAGGGGACCCGCCTTAACCTAATTTCTGAACCTGGAATTTCGGCCCGCTTTAAGTCATTTTCTTTGCCGCTCGGTAATCGTTACAGAAAATTCATCGCTCCAAGATTTTTTTTTGTGTGCCGTACTCTGCCTCTCTTCGCCTGGCTCGGCACTGCTTTGTGTTATCTTCTCTGCGCATCTCGGCCAGGCGCTAGCAGAAATGTAAACTCCAGGCTGGTTGCAACATCTTTGTGGCATCTGCCAAAGACAAGCTTCTAATTTGAGGTAGGAAACAGATTCTATCATGCGACGAACCTCCAGCTTGCTTTATACCCACCAAATTTTTTCCAGAGATCACGCTGAAATGGGGCAGAAAAGGATCTAGAAGAAAATTACACAGCCTTGCAGCCCTCGGCTGGCGGTTCACATACCACCAGCATCACGCAAAACAACTGAAAGAGAAACACACGGACTGCTGCACACAGGGCAAGCACAGCATAGGAAAAAAAAAATCAAACAGAATGATTGTTCACATTTTAGCTTCATTTTTGGTGGTTCTGAAAGGCAGCTGCTTGCACGTGCACCACCTTTTGGCTGCTAGGCAAGGCAGATCTTGGATTTTTTTTTTTTAAAAAAATGTTTTAACAGTCCTTCAGCTAAGAACTCTGAGATGATCTGGTCTCCTCCAGCCTCAAGGTGGGACCAGCTGCGTATCCCAGCCTATCTGAGGGCTGCCTGTCTGAAGGACTGGGTCCAGACCCAGTGTTCGGAAAAAACCTACCAGCTTCAGCTCTGTCTTAGTGATATGGAAAAGGATATTTTTCCGGGAGATATTTCCCTCTTTACTTATATGTAGACCCATGTTCACGGGTACCTCTAGATAGAGCAATGACACCACCAGGCGTAAGAAACTTATTTTTTGGAAAAGAGCAGAATGGGAGGGACTGCAGGGGAGCTCCAGCTTTGGTGTCCACCCAAACCCTTTAAAACAACCCAGAAGCACTGAAGCCTTCAACAACAGTGCGGTGTATGGGGAAGAGCACTTAACCAAAAAGAGAGATGGGAAGGGGATTTTGGAACAAAGGAGAACGGCACCAAGTCAATGCAGTGGCAGGGTGGATGAAGAGAGGAAGAGGAAAAGAAATTCTGCATCACACCAAAGTGCCAAATCCCTTGTTTCAGTGGCACAAACAAATCCATCTGGCCATCTCCGTGCCTTGCCTTTGTTGCCCGTAAGCCCGAGGCTCCCAGATGGTATCAGAGCAGCTAATTGCCATTTAAACCACTAGCAGAGCACCAAATTAGTGCCAGGGCCTCCTGCACCCTTGGGCCTCTGGCTTGTTTGTGTAGCCCACGTCCCAGGGAGGAGGCCCTGCTCTTTGTTAATGAGGCATTTCAGCACCTACTCGGGATCGTTATTGGTCTCTAATGAGGGCAAAGGTGTTTGTGGTATTTGACCACTCACCTAATTAGTTTATAGCACAAATGCTCCCCACCGAGTAGGAGATTTATGAGACTGAGAGCAGTGCCGGGGAGGGAGCCGGGGGCTGCAAACTCCTCGTTTCTCAAAGCAGAGCTCCCACCTACCTGCTGCCCCCGGCACGAGAACCCAAAAACCCAGCCGGGGAGCGATCCGTGCCCGTCGGGCAGCAGCAGCACCCCCAGCACGCAGCTCGCTGCCTCTGCACCCACCCGCGTGGGTCTTCCCCCTCTGCATCTCCAGGACACCAGCGGGGCTAAAGACTTTGCAAGCACCCACGTTCAACGACCCCAAAGAGCCTCAGGCGAGGTATTTTTCCCCTTGACGCACCCAGTGCTCAGCAAAACAAGGTCAGCAGCTAACACAAGAGCTCTCCTGGTTCATTCCCTGGTTATCAGTCCCCTTGGTGGCCATGGCCCTTCCTACCGAACTGCTGGCAGGTAGGAACAACCCCCTCGTGGCACTGCACAGCGGGCAAGGACAAAATCCAGTCCCCGCATTTGTAGGAGCACGTTCTCACTGCTGGGAACGGGCCTTGGGGTGACGACACCATGCGTTGGCTCATCCTGGAGATGGAGAGGACACTCCCAGGTCTTCATTCCCCTCCCTGAACCACACACTGCGTTTGCCTCAGTTCTGCAGCAGCAGGTCCCAAGAGAGCATCCCTGGCATCACACGAGGTGGGAACAAACTCGATTCAACCTGTGCTTGCACCGCTCCTCCCCGCCCACGGCCAGCCCTGACAGACACCGAGGCTAATTCCACATCCTGAATTTTGGTTGTTCCAGAGAGCACGCTGGGCTTCGTCCTTAATGGGAGAACAATTGCGGTGGAGCTCCAGAAACTGCTCACATTAAGCACTTCAGAAAAAGCATCAGAAATTCAGGGCTTTGACTGAATTGCGTCGGAAACCTTTGGGACTGGAAATCCCTAACGCAACTGCGGTACGGAGAGGAGCGCTACTATTTGTTGACAACCTCATGAAGTTGTACACACAAAAATGCCCAGTTGACTGGAAATTATTTCCCTCAAAATTTTCAGCTAATTAGAAAAATGTTACAAATGCATCTTGGATTGCTAAAAATGGTCTTCCCTTGCTTTCAAGCACTAGATTCTTTCGCGTACATTTTTGAAGAAGATTTAGGAGAACGTCCAATGGAGAAGCGGTTTCCTCCTCCCTAAGAATGCTTCTCTTGAAAACTCCCAAAGCCCTAACATCTAAAAAATGTGCTCCAAATGAAAAAAAAGAAACAAGCCCAGCGTGCACATGCAATCAGCCTCAAACACATCCAAGTCTCCCGTGCGGGACGCCGAGAACATTTAATGCAAGACACGTTGGAGCTGCTCGGCTCTGCCGTGGACGAGCCCGGTGACCCCGAGACTGCTCCCCGAGGCACGAGCCCCGCCACGCAGCCCCCTTCCAACCACCTTTTTTTCTGTTTGCCTCAGCGGGAAGAGATGTTTGTTTGGTTTTTTAAGTCGTGGCAAACAGCTTAATGCAAAGCAGGAGCAAACGAGCGGCAGGACTTGCCAGATGCATAGCATCTTTCCTGCCCTTCGCCGGCGGCTGTGCTGATTCCCTTGGCATTTTTTTTTTGTTCCTGCGAGCGTTTGGGCTGAGTTCATAAATCATTTCTGACAGTCCCAGTTGGTAACTTTGATGCCAGCCTATGCAGGAGACTGGAAAGCGGCATCGCTGCTGCTAGGATGAGGCTTAGCTTGGCCCCCTCCAGCCAGCCAGTTGCCTCCTTGCCTCTTGGTTCCCCTTTCCTCTGATCCCAAAGGATATTTGTCATCACAGGGGCACATGGTATCAGCAACCCCCAACTCCTCTCCAAAATCCCGTGGTACAGAAATAATCAATGCCAATACAGAAATAATCAATCCTAATCCTTTAGCCCCATTTTCCTTTGCTCCTGTATGGCCTCGGTTTGTCCACAGCATCAGCTTACAGAGGCTGTGAAATAGCTGGAGGACAAGTGGGGAAATCACACTTGCAAGGCAAAGCAGGAGGTAACGAGTTGCAATTCTGTCTCTACAGGACCATAAATCAACACTTAGACTCTTCTAGCCTTAAAATATGCGGAGCAGAGGGCCAAGATGCGGCCGACAAAGGCTGAAAGGACTGAGGTTGGTTTTGCCAGAAGGAGAAGATGACAGCTGAAGAAAGATGCAACAGCACTCTTCAGATATGCAAAAGGCTGTGGCAAAAAGGGAAGGAATAAAACATGCTCCACATCCACTGAGTGTAGGACAAGATGTGCTTGAAGATATTCACCACCGCAGCCTAACAACGATTCATGCTTTGCAGACCATGTCATATTCCTGAAAAGTCTCACTAAAGGCACGTTTTGGACAACAAAGTAGAACCAAGCGATGTGTGCATGTTTCCCCATCACCCGAGGCCAACGCATCCCACCAAAGCTTCTCAGCACCCTCAGGGGCTTTTTAGCTGTGATTTTATTCGTTAGCTGGAGGAACTTTGGTGTTCGCTAATGGATCAAACAAGACTATACAGCCGTGTGGTGGAGGGGAAGAAAGCAAAATACCTCGTTCATCTGAAAATGTAGGGGTGGTTGGCCAGGAGAGAGACCTGACCTGGTGTCCGAGCCGTGCCTCCAGCTCTGCCTCCGGTTCGTTAGGTGAGCTCGGTGGAGTCTGTTCACCTCTCCCTGCCTCACCTTTCCTCACCTGTACAATGGGCACAGTTGCCTCACATACGCAATGCACGGGGATACAGACAGCATGCATGGGGAAAGATGACATAAAACCCACACAGCATTACCCTGCTTTCAGTTTAGCCCACACGGACAGCCCCTTCTTTCTGATCCCTGGTTCACCAAGTCTTAGGAGAAAGTCTACTCGAGTTGCTTAAATGGCAAGGGGTTCAGCATCCCTCTCCTACCGAGCTTTCAATTTAAAAAGCATTACACAGATGTAATTGGATTCAATTGCTACTACACATGCCATCTGGGGCAGCAGCCGCTGAGTAATATTCAATATCAAAAAGATTGCGTTTGGCACAGCCCCTAATGAGGGCAGCTGCAGCAAGCCCCAGCCAAGAAACTGTCAAAAAATGACAATCAAAAATAATTATGTTAAAAAAAAAAAAAAGAAAATAAAAAAAAGTGTAATTGCCACAAACGAGCGATACGTTTACCTCGTGTGCCCACAGAGGCGGCGTGCTTTATACCGTCTGCTTTAAATCAGGAAGACAACAACTGATGGCAGGGGAGTGACGCAGAGCAGCTGCTGACAGAGGAGACCCAAAGGTGCAAATTCGACGTGTCCTTTGCCACCGAGGCTAAAAAGATGCCAAATACTGCCACAACCCCACTGGCAACTCCTCCTGATGAGACCCATCCCCTGCTTTAACCGCCGTGGGGAGGATCGCCAACACAGAGCAAGGCACATGCCTGGGAGGAGGACTTTCTCCAAGAAGTCTGGAGTTGTCTGCACAAAACTGGCTGCACACCTGCTGCTGGCTCCTCTCCATTTCCAGCTGCTAAATAATCGCTTAAGCTGTGGCTATGTTTATATCACACATTATCCTCCTTTTCTCTTGCCAGGTAAGCGCTTGCTGCAGCTTCCCGGGGAAGCTCTTCGATCCCTTGCACCGAGGAACGTGAGCTGCGGCTGCTTGTCAAAGCACACTTGTGTCCAAAGGAATGAGGCTGGGCGGAGGTGACAGCCTTCTTCCTAAAGTTTCCAAATCAAACATGCTGAAAATCCCGAACTAGAGTCGTTCACTAACTAAAGCAAATCTGAACCGAGCTCCACTCCCGGTGCCATTGCACACGTCCTCTCCAACCCCTGTTCCTGGAGAAACCACTGCAGACCCGTGGGTCGGGTTTCTGTCTGCCATTGAGGCTTTGCTGGATCTTTTCTCCATGTCGATAACTGAGCTCCACCGCCCCGGTTTCCAGAAGTTACCATCCCCTTACCAGATGCCTGGGCTCTTTCGGTCACTGTTTGGATGTTAACCAGAGGTGGAAGACTCCATACAGGGCATCACCGACCTCCTGAGCTGCTCGATGCTCCCTGCAGCTGGGCGTTAATTCTTCTCCTCTACATCGCCTTGTGGTGCTCTCGAACCAGCTGAGCCGTGACATCCCCGTGTGCGATCCGACACGGGGGGAGTGGATAAAGCAACAGCTTCCCGTAGCCATGAGGCTATTATTCAGATAAATTATCCAAAGGGATTTAAAAATTAATCAATAAAAATGCAAACCAGGCACGATCTGGGTACAGCCACAGGGCTCTTCATTAATGTCCTCTACAGCGGGGCCAAAAGTGCACGCAGGGTAATTTATGCACTGTTACGGACTGAAACCCTGGCTATGTATTCATGTCATCAATTCAAAATCTGCAACCAAAACATCCTACACCCCACTGGGAATGCATAATTTAGAGGTAAGAGTCTCTGCTTGCTGTGCTACAGACACAACTTGCGCTGACCACAGGGAAAGTTGCGGGGCATTATGCAGAGGAAAGAAGAGACCCGGAAAATAAATTCAAACTCTCCCCTGCTTTGCAAGTCAGATTCTGGTTTTGTTTTCAGTGGCTCGGAAGGTAAGCCTTCAAAATGGGTCCAAACCACAACGTTCAGCTCCAAATCTGCACTTTCCCAAAGTTCAGGGGTAGGAGGAGCCAAGGTTTTGGTTTCTCTCAAGTTCAGGGAGCTGAGGATCGAAACACGCTTTCTGTTCCATCTCTAGAAAGCATCGTACCTGCCTGGGGCGAGCTGAGGAGGCCAGGAGGGGGAGGCCAGCCTTCCTGACCCAACGAGCCACGCACCAAGACCTTCACACAGATGAGAGGTGAGACAGGCACTGGGTACCCCAGGGGAACCTCAGGAGGGGTCCACAGAGGGTCCAAGAGGTAAGAAGGTGACCTGGCACTTGGAACCCCTCCTCACCTTATTTTTAATTTGCCACGTCTCTGCTTTCTGTCGGTAAAACAGCAGCATCTCCCGGCCTCAGAGGGGTGTCAAGAAGGTAAATAACAAGAGAGGCTGAAGAGCCTGGATACTCGTGTGTGGCAGCAGCCGCAGCTCATCACGCGAGGAGCTGAGGATGTTAGAACAAGCAGCACTCCACATACTCGATCTTTTCATTCCCCCTCATTTCCATTTCCTTACAATGGCTCAAAAGCCACCGGACGATGATGTTTCCCATCCTCTGTCTAAACTCAGAGAAGGAAAAAACACAAACATTCAAGAAACATCGACTGAGCTGTTTTACTAATTGGCAAATGAGGCGAAGAAACTCCACCATACTTTCTCCATATGTTCCTAAGCGCATCGAGTGTTTATGATAACAACCACAACGTTGCATTAACTGTGCTCCTCGCAGGATCGCTGCACATAGCTGGAAATCGTGATCCTGTCCTCAGATCAGGAAAGGCGACCAAACAACAGTGATTTAAATAATAAAAGATTAATAACAGCATCTAGCACTGGTGAGCCTTTCCCGAGCGTTTTACATCTCCCAAGTATTACACAAATTAAGGATTCCCACAAGCAACATGAATGACACACGATGTGCAGCTCCAGAAGGATCGCAGGCGATGCTGAAGCATGAGGAATGATTTTGCAAACCGTTTGTCACCCCAGTCTGCCCACGTCCCCCCCTGGGAAGGTGGGAGCCCACCAGGGATGAGACTCAGAGCCTGTGTATATCAGGGCAGCCAGGAGCACCAGGGCCACGAGAGAGTCATCCAAAGAGAGACAGAACGGTGCCAACGCTCCTTCATGACAAAAGGGAACTCTAATCGCATCTGAAATAGGGTTTTTAACAGCTAAAGCCAGATCCATAAATAACCCGAGATTAGGGATCGCAATTTATTTTGCTTTGTATAATAATATCCAGACCCGACCATGAGAAGGAAATTCTGCACCGCATTAGCATCCTGCGCAGGGCCAGCAGCGCTGGGCTCTGGCTGCGGCGCGAGGATGCGCAGAGAGGGTGCTCCCTGCAGGAACACCAGCCCGCCGCCCAAACCATGCTGGTGGCACTGCTCCACCAGCAGGCATCGTGCTGGGTGATGGTCACCGTCACGGCAAGGACGTGGCAAAGAGGGGCTCTGCCTCGTGTCAAGAGCACCCACGAGCAGAGCTTGCACTCTGCAACTCCGTGCCATCGGTGCGAGCTTCTTCACGTGGCTACGTCCAACACACCCATTTTCAATCACTCCAGAAGTGGCTTTGTTTTCAAAGCTGCTGAACAGCCAAAATTTTTGTTGAAGTCATCGTGGACTGTGGGCGCCACAGTCCACCACCTCTGAAAATCAGACCGCTTATCTGCCCAAACGCCCAGTTCAGCAAACACACGACAAGCGCTCGAGCAGCTCCGCTGAGCAGAGGCGGCTTCGACGCACGGGATCAGTCGCTTGCAGCTAGCCCAGAGAAAAAGGTTTTCTTCTCCCTCCACCAAGCTTCAGGAAAGTCAGGCCCATGGGATCCAAAACACACCGTGAGCTGCTGTTTGCTCGGCTGCAACCTGATGGGGGAGGCTTGGCAGAAGGCGGGTTAATCCCCATGCTGGTCCATCTCGAAGCCAGCGATCACAACGCTGCTTATTTAATATTTCTGCCACGGCGGTACCCAGAAGCTCCAGCATGGAGCAGGATGCCGTCCTGCTCCGCTCTGCACAAACCAAACGCTTTGAAGGCAGCAAACCCTGCTCTGAGGTGCTGCAGGAGCTGCCCCAGCAACATCCCAGGCGCTCTGCGAGCCCAGATAAAAGCCATAAAAACCAGGCTGAGGGGAAGAACCAGGAAACGGGTAATGTGATAGAAGGAATTTCTCCATCTATAACCGTCACAGCTCCATACAGTTGTTTAAAATAAGGAATAGAGGCTGTTTTCTTTGTGGAAATCCTATGTTTATTATTAGTTATGCCTCTGAGTATAAATAAATATGTAATGGATTGCATATTGGTTAATTCCCTTCATTGTGCACTTAATTGCTTCCTTGTTTGCTTTATGCTTTCCACTCTGCTATATCCTCATACTTCAGCATAAGCTCATCCCTTCCACATTTGTTTATTGTGTCTACATTTCCAGAAACTGAAAGGTCAAGAGAAAATATGATTTGTTATGGAACTTGCTAACGCTAACATAGCTCTGACGTACAGCGCAGCTCCCTGCCCTGCCTTGGCACCGGCTTCCCCCGGGGAGGCAGCTCCTTGCTCAGACACCCACCAGCCTCAACGCCGGGCAAACCAGGTTGCTGACAGCAAGGAGGCAGCTTCCCTGAAAAGTCCTCCCCCTTTTTTTTTTTTTCTCCTTTCCCAGTACAGGAGGCTTGTGTTCGAGGGCTCTGCTCTCCTCCCCAAAGAGGACATTCTCCGAACCCGCAGGCCAGAGGCTCCTCGGGCAGGGATGCAGCCAAAGCTGATGGTCCCCTGCCAGGCAGCACCTCCTCACCCCGCTCTGCTGGGGCCACCCTGGGCTGAGAAATGAGTCAGCGGCCCTGCTGGCACGGCTGAGGGCAATTCCCAGCAGGACCGGTGGGTTTGGGGACGTGGATGCCCTCATGCGCAAGGCAGAGTCGAGATGCTGCGTGCTGCGGGGCGCAGCGAGCACCGCAAGGAGACCCCCGGGGACAGGGACAGGGCCTCTCCGGACCCGCAGCAGTGATGTGCTTTGCGTGGTTTTGAATGGTGAAAGTGTCCTCCCGTGCTGACAGCCTCTGTGTCTGCTCGCCAAGCCCCAGCAGCATGTAGCCCCCACCCCGGCTGTGCAAACCTGGTCACAGCAACCTCTGCAACCCCGTGCATATCTTCATCTCCAAAAGGAGAGGGGAGGAAGCAGCAATTCTGACTGCGCACACCACATGCCTTAATGCTGAGATCTTCGCAGACCCCTCCAGACCGCATGGGAACGGGTTTCCATTCGGGTTTGTTTTGGGGGCACAGCGCTGCTGCTGCTTCACGGCAGAAGCATGGGTGGGAAGCGCGCGTTCCCACTGAGAGCATATTTCGAAGGTGAATGCATGAGGGAAGTTGCTCTGAGTTCATTATTGGAAGTACAGAGAAAGACACGCTTTTTCCAAACGAATATTAGATCAAGCTGACGTTTGCGCGCAGCGTACAGATGCACCAGCTGCGGGCAGGGAGAGAAACGTGTCCCGCAGGATACGACCGCACGAGAAGGTGTGCTGGGGAGGGCGGCCAAGTTCCCTAAAGCACCCAGAAGCAGGCAGACTCGGGATGGCACCGAGGGCCTCCTGATCCTCCAGGAACAAACTACAGAGACAAGCATCACCTTTCCCACTGGGCTGCCATCCTTCCCCAACAAGCAGACCTCCTGTAGGTACCTCCTTGGGCAAGAAGAAGGTGTTGCTGCTCTCAGCACCGTCAGTCAGTGCCATGTGCAATGTTTTCCTAACCCATCCCTGAGGATGAAGGCTGTCACCACCACCAGTGCCTGACTAGCACCGTTATTTATTTTTTTCAGACCTGTCCTCAGACTGTAAAGCTGCCCAGAATTTCCAATAGGCAACCGTCTGTTAGGATTCCCACCCTCGGTCTGGTTAATCCTTGTGCTTCTCCAAAACCAGGGCCAATTTTTGGTAAGCAATCAGAGGAATTCCTAGCTCAACCTTATTAGAGGTAAGGAGAAAAAATATTCAGAGACATGAAGTGAATTCCTGGCTAATTCCTCAGGAGACCCAATCAATGGAAGACTTCTCCTCTCTGTTTATTTTCTTCCCAGCAGAAGTTCTGGTCTGTCGTCTTCCGATTCCAGAAACCTATTGCGCTCCACACCCAGGAGCCGTGACATCAGAGGATATTTTAGGAAGACAAATTCGTCCCCAACCCAGGTTTGGTCTCGTTCCCTTTCCCTCACACAACCCCACAGCTTGCCGCCGAGTAAAGTCAAAGCTGGCTACCGGGTGCCAAACCTGGAGGTGAAGTGGGAATCTAAAAAAGAAGGAATTGTCTTTTCCAGTAATTTCCCTCAGAAGAAATAATATGCTTGGCTTGTCTCTGTGTTGATACAAGGGTGACTCATTAATCCAACAATGTGAGACTGTTTTAAGGTTAATGGCAGGCATGTAGAACTGGCACGGTGTCAGTTGGCAGCTCTCGAGCTCAGCTAAAAAATGCACTTTTATCACTGTAATATATCCGGAATGCAGCCGTACCTAAAGGTTTCATTCTCAGACTCATTTTTTAAGGGAAGGCTATTCTCAGAGTCCATTTGTTCCTGGCTCTGAGCTTAGCTGGAAGATTACTCTCACAAACCACTTGTGCCCATTCTTTGTTCCCCTTTGGGGAACAACAGGGCTCGGTCGCACCTCTGCATTTCCTCCTTTTACCTCGGTTTGGTCTGACCCCAGCCTTTGGGGAAGATGTTGGACTTGGTCAGCTTGCTGCAGGAGACCACGAAACCTCCTCAGTGGGAGCAGGAGTTTTATAACTCTCCCAGCGCCATCCCTAAGAGGAAAGCGAGAGGAAAGCCCCAAACATCTACAGCCCTGCACCTGGGAGCCGAAAAACGCTGCTCTCTCTCCCCACAGTTTACTAGTGTTTCAAGGAGACCTCCAACAAAAACAACAACCAACAGTGGAATTTCTGCTATGAAGAAAAAACCAGAGGAGCTAAAATAAGTACTTCCACCCTTCCTACATCATGAAAAGAAGAAGAAGAAGAAAAAAAAAAAAAGAAGCAAGAATATTCTCCTCTTGCACGTCACCTCTGAATTTTCCTTTAACTTTAAAAAGATGTTTGCTTGGTTGGTTACAGCCATCCTGTGGACAAATGCCTACATCCTTACTCACAAACTGCTCCGGCAGAATTCCCAGGGAAAACAGCTGGCCGGGTCTTCAAACACTTCATCCAGCCCTCCCCAAGCCAGGGCCATGCCGAGAGCTGCAAACTCAGCCCCCTCAAAGACAGCCAGGCTGCCATGACAAGACAGGAGAATGGGGAAATTTATTTTTCAGCATCAAAGGCTTCTGCTCCCTTCTAAGACAGACGCTCGCAGCCTGTGAAACGCTCTCCTGCAGCACTGCGGCCGAGCAGAGGGGTGATTCAAGCTCCACGCGCTGAGCACCACAACGGCCATCCTGGGACCCGAGACCCATCCAGGTTGGATTTGCTTCCAGCAGTGGCGAAGAGCCATGGGAAGAGTATAAAAACCAGGAGCATAAAGTGATACTCCCCTATTATGGTCTATGAGCCTCCAGCTTTTTTGCATCACGGAGATGGACCAAGCCAGGTGCTCTGTCTTCGCAGTTATTAGTCCCGGGCTCGTGCTCCAGCCAAGGTCCATATGGGGCTGGCCCGAAGGTTCTCTGCGAGGCTTCCAAGTCCCATAACCACGCGTAGCTTTGCGGTGCAGCACAACAGCGCTTGTGAAAGTGGCCTGATGAGTTCTGTATTAGGTTAGGCCTCATTACACATCTGCTTAGCGTTTGTAGGACCATGCCTCAAAGCTTAGGGTTGTTTTTTTTTCCAAAGATAATGATCCTTTTTCTGTAAGATTCCCAGTGACAGCACAATACATCATTCTAACCATGGGCAAAGCTCTCAAAATGCAAACCTGCTGCTGCAGCTCTCTCAGAAACGTATGTAATATTTTAATCAGTCCTGCAATACCAGACTTACACACCTATAATCTGAACAGACAACTCCCAGAGATTCGGGATTAGAAAACACGTCTGCTGGAAGGCTTTGGAAAAAAGTGGCCTCTGTTTATTAAGCACAGGGAAGTTACAAAATGTAAATAAGCCCAGTAAGATCTCTCTGCTTTCCATCTTAGGAGATCTAGCTTTGTCCTGAGGAACAGAGCATGGCATACACCCGGACTTGTCACACTGTGCTGATCTGTGGAAGGACATCATCGCATCTCCACTTACTAACCCTTTGTATTTATGGTCTTTCTCCATACCACGTAGAAAGAGCAGAAGCCAAGAAGGTACCAGCAACACAGCTGGGTCACATCCTAAAGGATGACCAAAGCCTGTGTGTAGGAGATGTTGCCCGGGAGGCAGAAGGAGCCTCTGTACCCCACCAGGAGTGGTTGTGGCTATCACAGCAAAACACTTGCTCCCAGCTGGGCATCATGCACCTGAAGATGTTCAGTCCTTAAGGCTCCATCACCCTCCTTCTTTTTCTTACATCTGCTCAACACCTTAAACACTGGTGCACAACCAGAACTCTTGGGCATATTTGGAAAAACATAAAGCATTAACAACTCCGGACTTACTCCAAAGTGGGTAACGGCATCCTCATGAATAAAGGACCAACCCTGTGGGGCAGAACAGGACAACTCCAATAATACTTCGATCATATTTTTAATCATACAAGAGCAGCCGGTTAGTAAGGCAGAGCCATACTAATGTGCAAACACCTCACCTGCATGAATCACATGCAAGGGGCACCTCGGGTGTGCTGTGATATTCCATGAGGCAGCAACATTTCCTGCTCCAGAAGCCCCAGGCTCTGGTGCAGGCAGGAGCAGAGCGGGCTGACGGCAGCAGAGGGCAGTGGTAGATTCACACTGGCCAATTTGTCGGGATGAAAACACAGGCACGTGTTCCTAATAACTCGCCCCGTGAACTGCAGGTGTGCACAGCCACGGCTGAAGGGTTAAGCCTGGAAACCTAGGAGAGCAGGGGAAATTAAGGAGAGCGCAGAAACCACGTCGTCGTGGCTCAGGGCCCCAGTGTGGCAGAAACCAGTAAGCACCACCAGTTACTGACTGCTTTGGCCCATTGCTGCTAGAGCTGCCTTTGTCTCCGTGAAGGTGCGAACCCTGGGGAGAGCACTTTGCTCCAAGAGGAGGGAAAAAAAAGAAAAGAAAGCATGCTTAGCTCCAGTAATAAGAAATTGGAGGGGGGCAGGCTGGGTGGAGGAGCCAGGGCAGCACAGCCAGCCCAGCACAACCTGGTCTGCTCCTGCAGCACACAAACGTTTCCCATTAACAGCCCCGCTCCTCTCGCTCATACGGGACTGAATTTATACAGCTCTTCCAGCTTGCTTTATGAATGGCTTCTATTTTTAATGCGACTTCTCCCCAGGCCGGAGAGCTCTGCGAAGAACGGCAGCAGCAAAAAGGACAATTAAAGGCTTTTAACAGCTCCAGAAAGCCAGGCCACCGACCACGCTAATCGCTAGCAGCTTTCCTTGCTCCTCTCCCCGCGTTTCGCTGCACGTGAAGCCGGTGTGCTAACAGCACTGAGCTGACAGCACGAGCCAGAGGCGGGCTGAGGAGGACCAGCTGCTCCTGCCGGAGCGACGTGCTCCGTCCAGCTCCGCCATCCCCACGCTCCCCCAGCCCTGAGGGGGAGAGCCCCCACGCTGCCCGACCCAGGCCTCGGCAAGGCCCAGGCCTCCCACGTGCAGCCCCCCTCCACCACGTCTGGTGCCCCCCAGCCCCACGGTTCCCCCTCAGGCCAGCCCTGACCCAGCTGTCCTCCAGCCCAGCTCCTCAGCGTGTCACCCTGACATTTTGCCGTTTCGGCTCCTAACCAGACATCTCGGCCTTGGCCTGTGGCACCCAGCGAACAGAGAACAGCTGTGGAGCGCTTCAGGCCAGACAGCGAGCCATTTTCTAGAATTTTAAAGGTCGGGAACTAAATCCATCCCACCGCAGCGATGGGCCCGACCCTTCCACTGCTGGTGTCTCCAGCGCGTTACCGGAACCCTGCTGAGCACGACGCTGCTCTTGACAGACACTTGAGACCTTTCGGCGGACATTAACTCAAGTACCACACATCCTACGTTCTGCGAGTTCACTTCAGTGTGTGCTAAGGCTTTCCCTTTCACGATTTGGCCCCCTTCCTCGCTGGCCACGTGCCTGTAGCTGGCAGTTCCAGCATCCCAGCAGATCCATAAATAATTCAACAGCTTGCTAAAAAAAGTGATCAATCATGTTTATGGTTCTGAAACATGTCGAAAACGTAGGCAGGGACCCAGAGTACCAGGAAGAAGTCAGGGGAAAGCAGAGGGGCTAGCATAAGGCGAAGCATCAGAGGGGCCAACTGCAATAGGACTGAGCTGCTCAAAAAAAGGAGGAGAAAAAACCCACCAACTTTTAATTAAATCTTCAACAAAATAATAATAAAAACTTCTCCTTTCCAGATGAGAATATTAAGGGCCCTAAACAGCCGCGTGAGAAGTTCCAGCTCGAGTAAAGCTTTTACACATCTTCCAGTAGCATATGCTTTAAAAATCACACAAGAGAAAAGCGTGCATTTCTTTGGCTATTTGTGCCTATTTATTTCCCTGCTGTAGCAGCAAAGTATGCCACAGAGACAAATTTCGTCTGTCCTTATGGCTACTGCTCCTCCACTGATATGCAAATACCAGCATTCGTTCATGCTCTTTTTGAAGTTTATTAGTCTATTTTCTACACCGCTGTTATTTTAGTAACGCCATCCGGACCAGAAATCGTAATTCCACGTCCTGCACCGCGCAGATATGGGTGTAGAATTAAAAGCCTGTTTTCTCGTACAGAGATCTCCAGATCTCTCTGGCAGGGAGACTTTTTGACAACTGCCTGGGCTCCAGCCCACACTGCTGAGTGCTGTTTTCTTTTCAGTTTTCCTTGCTTTGGCTGTTGTGCGAGATGTAGTGAAAAGAGACAGAGGCCTCTATTTATTTATTTATTTACACAAACTATATGTAAAAGCAGGGGCTTACGTTAGCAGGGGAGCGTGCCAGCATTCCAGACCCTGCTTGTCATGCATGCTGGGGAGGTCCCCTCCGGCGCTGCTAGCAGAAGGACACTGCCCCCACTTTCCACAGCTCTCTCACTCTGGAAAGAGGACCACACCAAAACTCTGGGGTTGAGGCAAACATTCATTTTCTTCCTTATTCAGCAAGAAAAATGGGACACGGAGATGAGCTAACAGCTGAAATAGGCCTTCAGCTGCCCGTCCACCTATGACACTAACAACAGGGTTTTGGAGCAGGATCAGTGCGGCAGGCTTTAGTGTCATATGCAGCATCTCCCATCACAGATTAAATGGCATTAGAGGAGGATAAAGGCAATAAAGGAATTTGAAAAGGAAAAGATCCCTTTATCCCTAATCTGCCCAGGTGCAGGTACGTTCACAATGAAGCATCCCGCTCAGTTTGTAGTGGGTGAGGCAGAATTCCTTCTGCTCTGTCGGGGACACGATGCTAGACCTTAAGAAAACTCCTCCTGTAGTAAAACCTGACATTGAACCCCCAGCAGAGGTTTTGAATGCTGGAGTTCCTGATACAACCCCACTTCTCATCTAAACTGCAAACCAGAGGCGCTTCCTGGTCCTTTTCTGTCCTGTCCTCATGGTACCATGCTCCACGTAGCTATAGACAGAGTTAAGATAAGAAGAAGCTGAAAGCAATAAGAAGATTGAGAACATCTTGAGTTCCTTATGTAAACTCTCCTCCCTCTGAAGCAAATAATCCTATTCCAAAGTAAAAATAACAAGGAGAAGTGCAGCTGCTTGCTAACAACCGGACTTACTTTTTCTCATGGAAGCAGGCGGACAGCTGAGAGGAGCAGGACGAACGCTGTGGACATTTTGGATGACTGGCCTAAGGAAAGAGGTCCTGACAGATCTCCTAAACATTGCAAAATGCTGAATTACTCACCCTATTGACACTGCATGCTCTGTGCCATTTATCTTTCCGTGAAGCACTAATATCCAGCTTTTTTCAAAGCCACGGATGCATGCGCATTTTTAAAAGCCTTGCAGATGCGGTGGCACTTCAGGGTGACCAGCTGGAGGGGACACCTCCGTTCCCATCCCCGCGTGCTCCCCACGGAGCCTGTGGCCAGGTGGGGAAGGCAGACGGCTGCTGTGTCCTTCCCACCTTCCTCTGTGCATGCTCATCCTGGCTCTCTTGCAAACAGCTCCACTCCACCCCCCGCAGAGATGCTGGTCTCAAGCATCAGACATTTTCCGGTTTAATCACAGATTTGACAAACTGCCCAGCAAGAGCCCACTGACAGCCTCCCACTGCCCAAGGTACACAGCTTTACAGCACACATTCAGGTGCATGAAAAGGTTGGCACAAAGATGCTGTTGTCTCTCAGCACACTGGTTCGCCACAGCCTCAGGCATCACCCCGCAGTGCACATGATGCAGCAGCAGGGACCGGCTGGATTTGTGGCCAGCCAGGATCACATTGGTGCTCCATGGTGGCATTAAACGCAACCCCGGGGCAGCTAAGATCCCACAGTTAGCTCACAGCAAATATATAATTCAACAGGTTTGATACATGTAAATCGAAAACCTCAGCTGCCTTTATCAGCACTAGGAAGATAAATGAAAAGGAGGAAAAATGAGAAAGTGCAAACTGGGTGCATGTTGGGCAGCCCCCTGCAGGCTCCATGCACCACCTTCCTTAGGCTCTTCAGGCCGAAGGCTTTTGGGGAACTTCTTAAATGTCTGCAGAGTTTTCCTATGGTGCCAGAAGCAGGTAAATGGGGTTAGAGGCAAACTCAGTTCCTCTCGCACCCAAGTCCTTCCTGGACTCGCCTTCCATCAGCAGGGAGGCACGAAGCACCGACCCCTCATCTGGCAGCGCATCCTCGGGCTGCGTCCTCCTCCCAGCCAGCAAGCAGAGTCCACATCTCTCCTGGGGACACCGGCGGGGACACCGGCGCAAAATTGGCACCAAGGTTATGTTGTGCAATGCTCAAGGAGCAGGACCGGCTTAAAGGACAGGCAAAAACAGATGAAAAAAATAAAAGAAGAAAGGAGAGAAACAGCGGTGTGGGTGGAGACACGGTGGTTGCACCCAGTGCCTTGTGCCTGCGAGCTGCACATCGGGTGAAGCAACAAGGGCACTTAGCAGGAGGTGGTGTCAAACCCATCTGCAACACGTCTCCCAGGCTGTGAGGACAGGGCTGGCTGTTCCAAGCTGTTTCCAAGATGGAATTGCCTCTGGCACCTTCTGTGGGGTGGGTGGGTTTAGAGGGTGCCTGTAATTCAATTGCCTCCAAAGGATGAAAGAGACTTGTTTCATTTTATTTTTTTTTTTCTTTTTAAATAAACATAAAAAAGGAAAGAAAAAAGGGGAAAAAAGGGGAAAGGAGGAAAAAGAAAAACATCCAGGTAAGAGTTTCCTTTGGGAACAGAGTCCTCCAAAACGTGGTTGGTAGGACAAATAAGTTTCTGGAGAAGCTATACTGAGAACTTGGCCATGGGGAGCTTCCATCCCAAACATGCCTTATTGCTGTTGGGCTAGGAGGCTAACTGCAAGTCCAAAGGAAAGCAAAAAATAATAATAATAAAAAAAATCAATGGAATTAAGCTTTAAAGACACTAACATCCAAATGCTACTTGGAGACTGGCAAGCACATGCTCCCTTTCAAACTCGAGGAGAAGCAAAAACAAACACGCTGCTACTGGGAACGCACCGGAGGTCCTGAGCAGGGGACAGGGAGAGGAAGCTCCTCGCCAGCACACAAACACCCTCCCCAGCCTGCACGCACGGATGGGTCGCTCAGAACAGAAAAGGAGGAAACATGAAGCACCCCGGGATGCTGACACCAGCCTCATGTCCCTGCCAACCTGCCCGCTGTGTTTCAGGGTGGAGGAGTTGCCAGCTGGGAGGAGCTGCAGCACACCCCTGCCGGCCCTACAGCATCTTCCTGGGGTCGATTTCTTGCCACGTGCCTGGTGTATCTGCTCCCTACGTGGTGGCAGGCACCCAAGGAATAGCACATTTCAGGTATTGTTACGGAAGCTACGCTTCACCTACCCATAGGGTAAATGAGGGATTAATGTAATCTAATGTTTTATGAAGCCAAGAAGGGCTCAAAAACAAAGAGAAAAACGACCAAACCAACAAAAACCAGGGACTTAAGGCAGCAAAATTGCCACCCATTCCCCCATGTGGGGTGAAGAAAGGTGAGTTGGGGGCTGCGCTCGAGGTGGCACACAGGGCAACAGCTCCCCAAAAGGGTTTTACAATTTTTAATCCCCTGGCAGGGTTTGGTAGGAGGCTGAGTACCTCTGCTGGCCGCCTGCACGTAATTAAAGACCTGCGAGTGCACCTCTGGCAGGTAATTTTACCGCCCTCCTCCTCATCTGTTTTTTATAGCCCCACTGGCAAAGCATTTGACAGCTTCACGACCTTGAACGCGTTCAGCTGCGCGAGGGAGGGCAGAGCTGGTGTTTCCATTCCCCAGCAGGGGCAGAGGAAAACACGGCAAGTCGCTGGGGAAACACAGGGCAAAACAGAAAGGGGACTTGGATTCCCCTAAACCGATGTCCGCTCTGTTAGAACAAGGGAAAATCTCCCTTGGTGAGGCCAGCTACCATCACACCAGCGATTAAACAGCTCGAGTTTGTTTGCAGGGCTCTGGCACAGAGGCAGCCGTGGGAATGCAGCGCGGGGCGGTGGGAGCGCGGTGGTCACCAGCGCCCTGACCCTGCCAGCAGGCATTCCTCCCAGGCCCAATTTCATCTTTGGCTCTTGTCGGCGTTTTTGGGTTTGTTTTCCGCAAGCATTGCAAAACTGCTAATAAAAATCACTGGGGCTTTGCGGGGTGCCTCGGGCAGGGCCTTTGTGAAGGCCCGCGAGCATCCACGGACACACAGGGGGGAGTCCGCACGGTGTCAACAGAGAAAGAAAAGGAAATAGTGGGATTTATGGATGCTCTGCTCCTATAGATGGGTTGGTTCCCAGCTTTTCCTTAAAGGAACTAACTTCTTTTGCTTCTTTTGGCAGTGAGAGATGTGGAAAGCCAGCACTCCCTCTGCTGAGGGGAGTAAGGTGAAAGGAGGGAGCATCAGGTCCTGAGAGCCAGGAGCATCACAGACGTCTTTTTAGGTCACGCAAAGGTGCCCAGGAGGGTACTTCCAGGGGCACAGGGATGGCTGGAGGGCGGATTCAGAGGATGGAAAGGTAAAAAAAAAAAAATATTAAGAAATGGTCATTGAGCATTGCCACGTGCAGCACGTGCCCTCGGGATGCGTTCGACAGCAGCGTCCTCCCTGCCCAGCACCTCTCACATCAGCACCGGCACCCATGTACGGGGCACTCGTGTGCTCGAGGGGGGCACGGGCACGAAGCTAAAACAACACGAGAGGGCAGGGACTGGCTGATCCGGCCTGCAATACAAATGACTTGCCAGAGACCGGCAAGAGGTTGTATTTCCTAAAAACATCCGCAGCCATCCTAGGAAGGGTAATTCCCATTTGTCAACTTGAGGTTTTCCTGGCACTACCTTCTAATCTCTTGGCACCGCTTTGCGAGTTAAAGCAAACAGATGTGTACGGTCGCAGATCTAACTCGTGCACGCACGTCAGGTGTGCGAGCTGATCAAAAGCCTCCTACCAAACATCAGGACTGCATTTTGATGACAAATTAAGTTTTGACTAATTCTTCCAAGCAATCCGTTTCCCCAGAAATTATCAGCCATTCATCAAAAATTTGGGAACAAATTTGTCCGGGTTTCGGTCCTGTGTAACGTTTTGTTCTCTCCAGGAGGAAAAATCCCAAATTTCCCTTGGGCAACCCCTTTTCCTTTTAGCTCCAGCACAGCACGATCTGCATATGCCATCAGTGAAACCGTGCTCTCTTGAGTTGGAGGAATCATAACAAATGGAAGAGAATCAGCAGCATGAAGCTAAAACCACTTCCTTTTTTCAGCACCTCTTTTCCCTGAGCACTTCCACACACATTATAGCATATATATATATATATATATAAATAAATAAAAATATAGTATATGTATGATCCTTATGACAGTATATCCACCTTAGGAGCAGAGAGGAGCCCAGCCAAGCTGACTGCCCACCTGAGCAGCTGGACAAGACCCGGGGCTCCCCGCACCAGCACGGGCAGCATCGCTCTGCCCACTCACACGCCCCCTCTGAAGGTGCTGAGCTGCGGGTTTCACACCGAGCAGCACCTCTGCTATCAGCTGCGCCCCGCACCACGGGCACGAAGTGATCCGAATTCATGCTTTTACCACCACGTCCAGCCATTCACACCAACACTGCTGAGTTTCTGCAAGGGTGGCTGCTACGGCGTTTCCCTTACGCTGCTGATGGGATGGAGCCCAAGCCAGATGTGGATGTCCGGAGGTGCCTGAAGAGCATGGGTTTCGCATGGGTTTCATCTGCTCGCAGGGGCTGGATGGGATGCAGCACTCCGATGCATCCTGCTGCCAACAGCAGCCACGCAGGACCCTGCGCAAAGCCCTTCTCCTTGCCGACTTCGCTGTTTTCGCCTCCTTACAACCCGGCCAGCAGCAGTTGTCTGTGGCGGGGGAGGAGGGTGTTGTGCAAAGCCTGCAGCCCCCGGGGAGCCTCCGAATTCCCTATCAGCAGCCAAGTCCTTTGGACAAGCTCCTCTGCACGCAAAGCTGCTGGGACAACCGAGGGCGTTTGTCAGCAGGATTTCCCTCACCGTAATTTAAGGCAGGCATGTGCTGAGCGAGGCTGCAGCCGGCCTTCCTACAACAAAAATCCCATCCCTGCTCTCTAACCGCTGGCTGCCTTGCTAACACCCAGGTACACCGTGGTTTAGGGACGACAAAACAAACCCTAAACTGTCACCTCGCTGTCACCATCAGCTGCTGCCCAACGGCACCGCTGCAGCGCTGGGTCAGGGCGAAGACTCGGCGGTGATGCTGGAGATGCCTTCATTTACCCTCAGGCTTTATCAGCACATGGGGGAGACCGTGCTTGAGTCTGTGCTGACCAAATATTGCAAAAAAAATGGGCTCAAAAATGTCATCCTGTTGCCCTTCATCTCCATGCTCTGGAAACCCCTCCAGGACTTCAGAAATATTTGAGAGGGGCCAACCCTCTGCAACACGCTCTTGGGTTGCACATGTGTGTGACGTGCTAGGGCAATTATTCCTGCCCCATAACCCAACCGAACAGCTCTTCTACTTCAGTTATTTTGCTTTCTTAACTTAAAGAAATCAAAAAAATGTTAAGTTTTTGATCTGGCACCACCTGCATGCGAGCTGCATCCCCTACGCCTCCTCACTGCCACCTCCGAGCACCTTCTGGACTTCAACCTCCCTTCCTACATTTGACAGCACCAAAGGAAAATGGGATTGTGCAAAACTTAAATGTAAAAAGCAACAGAAGCACTTCCGAAATAGCAACAGGCAGACACTTCCCTTCACCCCAAAGCTAATATCTTCTACAGAGCCTTCTCGTGGGGGCTCTAGAGCCAGAGGGGCAACAGTGAAAAATGGAAGAGCAGGACAGGTCTGTATGTCAAACACGTAGTGTTCAACAAATCTGAATGCCTCTGAGAAGATACAAGTTTTTGCCTGATTAAGGGACTTAAGGATTTGGCCCACGCTGCTTTTTTGAGCGAGAATACCAGAGGAATTGAGTCTTTGGGAAAGCTGGGCAGTTCCCCCCTTAAATCAGTTATCGCTGCAATCCACCAACAGCTGAGACATACGAGCCTTGTCACAACTGACATCCTAATGAGTCAACACGTAATAATAATAATAAAAAAAGTTGGCTAAGTTTTACCAGGCCAGGTGATGGAAATAGTTTAGTCACTTCAAAAAAAAAAAAAAAAAGGGAAAAGAAAGGGAAAAGCCTTGTGATCAGCTACAAATCTGAGCAGGCAGCATCGCACGTCCCCGCACCGAAAAGGAAGGCAAGGTTGAAAAATGAGTCTGGAAGGCCCAGAGACCAAATGTATCGATAGGATAAATCGAGTTCCTGCTGCTAGGGGAGGAACGCGCCAATAGTCACTGTGGTTTTGGAGGCAGGGACTCGTCTAAATCAAAAGAGCCTCCAGAAAGACAGTTTCCCTTCCCTCTCCCTTGCTATCTTTTAAAATACTGGAGACCAGATAACAACACCTAACTGCTGGCCCGTAGGCTCCAGCTTTACAGCACTTCTTGTCGGTGCTGTTACAGCCTGGAAGGGTTTGCTTCTACTAAAAAGACTGGGGAGCCATCAAACATTTAACGTGGGATCTCAAAGGCGGCAGTCCTGGAAGGACCAGCACGAGGAAGATCCTCCTGTGACATTCAGAATAGCCCTGCCTTTCCTCGGGGAGACCCGGGCGATCAGCTGTGCCCGCTGAACCCCCACTGGAGTCCCACCAGCCCCTCGCATGCCACAGGATTACGGACTGGGAGACCTCGGCGCAGGACCGCTGTAGCACCAGGTACGTGAGCATTTGTAGTGTAGGGGCATCTCTGGTTTTCAGCCGGACCTTCATCATGAACCCTACAGATAAATACAGTCGTGCTCTCACCCAGTTGCAACCAGTAACTAGTGAGGGCAGGGCAGAGGTCCGCTGGGCATTTTTCCAAGCAGTTACACTGTTTGGATGGGAGGCAATCAGAAATTCCCCCCAGGGATTTTGCAGGATTGCTTACAGGACTGCTAAGATTTATTGCACGCATACGACACAACTGGGATGCTTAAAAAGAAACGTATTCTTTGTGTAATTAGCCAAAGAAGGTAGGAGGAAGATATTAATTATAGGAAGGGACTACATTCTGCTTTCATTCCAGTAAGAGTGAAATCTGGGAAGCGATGCACTTCATTTTTTCTTTATTCTTCACAAGAACACGGCTTGGCAGGAGCACTCCCCAAGCTCAAGGCGAGGAGAGGCTGCTCAGGCACATCTGAGGCCAGAGCCTCAGCATTGCAACGGGTGTCAGGGCAGGATGGAGAGCTGAGCACAGCTCAGCACCCAGGGCAGTGAGTGCAAAAGCCCAGTTTCCTAATCTTTTTTGTTGTTGTTGTTTAAAGACCCATCCCAGTTATCAGCAGCCCAGAAAAGCCCAGCCCAGGGAACAGCCCCTGCTCAGCGCCTGCCCCACAGACCTGCCCCTTTCCAAGCATCCTCACCAGACCCTCCTCCAAGCGGGAAAGTCTTTTCCCACCTGGCAGCTAGAAATTCCCACCATTTATGGGTAGCTTTGTGACGGGGCCGGCCGCTTTGCAAGGTGCTAAGAGGTCGGTGTGAGCCCTCACACCTTGCCAGCACGCACACCGTGGCACCTGGCTCAGCTCCTGCTGGGGGACCCTGCAGGAAGCCGGTACAGCAGACAGCGCTGGTGGCCATTCCAACGCAGATCACCTCAGGACATCCCAGAATACAGCTGCTTCTGGCCTCTCCAGCAAGCTCCCGGAAGAAGAAACACCACAATTTGCACTTTCTGACCTGCGCAAGATTCATCCCCCGGGGACTCGGTAAGGTTTGCCATGAGCAGCCCCAAGTGTTGCAAGAAGCCAGGGAAGAGGTGACGGCTTTGCTGGGAGAACAGGCACGTCCCGGCTGCTGCCGGCTGCGGCCGTCTAGCCAGCATCTCCCTCTCCCAGGCCTTGCTGTCTCACCCCCACGTATTTCAAATTCTTTTTAAAGGTCTCGACTTCCCAGCCAGCTTTCTGAGATGCTGGGAATCTCCATCACTGAGTCAGGAAGTACCACAGATGGGTAATACCTCAAAAACCCAGATCCGACTCACTCCTGACGCATTCCTCCAGCATGAGCACCGATTGTCCTCCGACCACAATCATCAGGACAGAGAGGCAGTGAGACAAAAAAAAAGGGCAGAGGGGCACGAAGCAGTCACAGTGTGGAGGCAGGAGCAGGCTCAGGAATCACCAGCCCCTGTCCCTTTGCCGAGCGCCTCCCGTGCGCTCTGCCAGCGAACTCCAAAGCGTGCGCACGGGGGAACGGAGATCTGAGGAACGCAGCAACGGCTTGTTTGTGTTCCCGCCTGACTGCAGCTGGATGTTGCTCAGAGGCAAAGCTGATGGGGACTTGATTTATTTACTGGATGATGTACGCAGTTCTAAAATATGGCACCGAACCCGGAGCTGCGGAGAGCCTGTTTAAAGGAGGACATAAATCAAAAAGCATGGCAGGACGCACAAGGGCCACGCGGGCTCCTGCTGCACGCCTCCTCCACCTGTCACCGCTGCGCGTGCCCCAGCCCATGGGGATGTGACCATCCCTCTGCAAACCGCTGCCGCCTCGAGCTGCTGCCCGGGCACAGCCCCGCGGGACGCTGGCCCCCCTCCTGCAGCGCTTGCACAAGCCCCAGTTCACACAGCGCCGTGCGTGAAACCCGCTCTGACTCATCCCTCGCAGCGACTGCAAGCATCAAGGAAAACCGTAACCAATGTGCTCGGCCTTTTTTTTTTTTTAATATATTTTTTATTTATTTTTTTCTTCTAAGGATGATTTCCCACGTTGGCTTTTGGCTCCTGCGTACGGTTCTGCCGAGGCTCGCCCCACCACCTGCCTTAGCCCAGGGAAAGGTACCTCAGAGGATTTGGGGCTGCCTTCTGTTTACGCTTTGTGTCAACAGATCTTTTCATTTTTAATAACGTTGTCATCTCACCTATGTAAAATATGTATTCAAATTAAAACCCCTAAAGTTTGGGTCTGTCGCTGTAGGTTAGGTAAACATCGCTTCAATTTGCTGTTAGTCCTATAGCGAATGCTCGAATTTTTCACATTATTCAGCCAAACCATTTTTATTAAAAAAAAAATAAGAGAGAGAATCTACAACAGAACAATCCCATCCATGCTCAATACGCAGCTAGGCCATGAGCTCTCCTCGCTCCCAAGGGACAAGTCAGAGGATCGCGTGCCTCTCCCAGCAAAGCCCTGCCACGGGTTTAAAGCCCGGAGGGGTGGCTTGGGGCTGGACATCTGCTGCTTAACTGCCAAGAGCTGGAAGTAACCCAAAGCCAAAAGAAGCAAGCTTGGCCTAGAAGGCACAATCCTATAACACACCCCCACAGCCAGATCGGGGGCTGACACACGTGAAGGATGCTCTAGAAGAAAGAATTTGCCTCTTCCCCTTGGCCGTGCAAGCGTCCCATCCTCTGATGCTGTTAAGGTCCGTGACAGCACCTTGCCACAAGCACTTCTCTGTCTCATTTACACCAGCCACCTCTCCTCCCCACCCTGAAATCCCCGCCACCACAGCGAGGTGGATCTGGGGACAGGATTATGGCAGCTTTGCATGGAAAGTGCATTAAGAAGTTTATAAGATGAAATACCTTCTACGCACAACACACACGTGACCAGGAACCTCTCCAAGGGAAAACTTTACTTCCAACTTCTCACCTACAGCGGAGGGAGAGCCCCTTTGCTCCCGCCAAGGCTGAAATTTAAGACTAAGCATGGATTAAGCCACAGAAAGAAATCCTTTGTCTCTGCAAGGTTTAAATCTGTGCAAACCTACAGCGGTTCCACGACAGCGTAAAAGCAAGCCTCGTCCATCATTTCCTCCCGGAGAAAGCCCAACAAAGCAAGTCAAGTCTTGCTTCCCAGAAATGAACTGTAAACATAATAAATATTATTAAATTCCATTAGACACTAAAAGACTGAAAGCCTTTCAGGGGGAGGGGGTAACTCCTGACATGGGGATGATTGATTTCCAGTGGAGTCAGGAATGTGACGCTTGCTCAACAGAATTAAAGTACGTGCATTTCGGCTTTTGTCCCCAGCCAGGAACTGCAACACACATGGCTCTGTCCAGTGCGGTAAGCAGCGATGATGGGATCCTCAGCAGCAAGGTAGGTCCTGGCCAGCACCGCTCACAGCTAAGCCAACACGGCTGCAAGGTGATGGATGAACCCTGGTGACTGCACATCTCCAAAACAGGGAGCAGAAAAAAAAACCCTGCACAATGCATACTGATGCTAACATGCCAAAGGACCTCGCCTCGTGTGACTCCTGTGTTTGAGCTGAAAAACATCCATGTGTGCACACGCAGGCAGGTTTTAAACCTGTTTGGATATCCTGTAGTGCTTTCCCACCTGGATCCTCAGGCAGAGAGAGCCGCCAGCAAAGTCCAGGTTGAGCGGCGCGCTACGCCGTGTGCTTATCTCACTGCTCCTTGGCCGCTCCTCCCCAGGCAGCGCCGAAGGCTCGGATCCCTCTCGGAGGACGAAGCTGGTGAGGTGCCATAACGGAACAGAACACCAGGACTCCCACGCGCTCCCCGGGGCCGGCCGAGCCCAGCCCTTCCACCCCGGCCACGTCCGCGCACCGCTTCCACGAGTCTAAGGTTTCTCAGAACCGGCCCCAGATGCTTGGAAGCTCGGCACAGCTCAAACAGCTCACGTGGCCTTCAGCCTGGAAGGGCAGGAGAAACCAAGGGTTGGATAACAGCAGCCCGTGAGCCTCCCACTCCGGCCGAGCTCGGGGAAAGCAGCTGCGGGAAGCCACGCGGGGGTGACCACCCCTGCCCTGCCTTGCAGCGGAGAGCTGGGGAGGGAGATGCTAACGTGGAAAACCCGGCGGCGTGAGCTCCAAGATCCCAGTTCTGCGGCCAGAGGTGAAGAGCTGGGGACGAAGTCTCCAAGGTCTTGTTTTCTACTTGGCTGAAGGATCTGATGTGCATCCTTGGCCAGCAAAGTGCTCTGTTGCACCCGAGGAATGGAGATGGAAAATGCTGCATGCGTGCAAAGAGCTTATTATTAGCACTGCTCACGCGTTGGCAGGCAGAAATGAGGGTCCTGCCCTTGTCAGGGCAGAGGGTAGCACATACATGGCCTGCTCTGCCTATTTTTTTGGTCTGTAATCATATTCTGCTGTCATTAGTGCTGCACATTCAATAGGAGGCTTTCCCAATGTTTGGAGCCCAGCCACAGCCTCCCTGCTGCATACACGAGGTTTTCCCCGCTGCTCTCGATGGCTCGGCAACCTGAGCTCCCTGTCCCAGGAGGGTGCAATTTCTGGGGAGAGATTCAGCTGTGCGTGGTTTGCAAACTGGAGGCCCCGTTGTATTCGCAGGCTTGGATGTTAGGGCAGTAACTGGAGGCTGCTCCAAAGGCTTCTGGAGAGACGTTTGCAGAGAAAAGGAGAAAGGATTGGGTGTGGAGTCAAGCAAGAGCAGGTGATAACAAGGGCCAGGTGGTGGTGAGGTGCAAACTACACGTTCGTGACCTGCCCTTACAGCAGTTTTAAGCATCGGGTCTCAGACAGAGAACACAGGAGGCGTTAACCGAGTTAACCACATCGGGAACCTTCTGCTTTCCCTGGCCCACAACTGGCCAAACGTGGCTCCATGCCACTGCTCCTGCCCCCAAGCTGAGGGACACATTTCACCATTTCAGGGAGCAGAGCTCACTCGCAAGCACAGAAGTCACCCACATTCATCAACAACATCTTGGCCTACATGAATAAATCCATTCCCATGCCACGAAAAAGGTCAAAATACTACCAGAACTGAAACATCTGATCAAAACCCACAAACGGTGCCTGTCAAGCTCCATCACATGGATTTTGGGAGCTTCTTTCGCCTGGGCTGGCCGCAGGACAGCATCGAGCAGGATGAGCCCCACTGCCCTCCGCGGTCAGGTGGCAGCTGGGGCTGAAGCTTCCTCCAAGCCTCGCTATTTTCAGTCTTTTACCAGAAAATGGAACACGCGGAGAGATTTGTGAGACAAACACCTCTCAGGCAGCCTAAGCTGTGGCACGTTTGTTGGCACGGACAAAAACACCAGGGTTAAAGGCACCGTGAGAACCACTCTGGGCTCAGTGGAAGACCCAAACATCGCCAGCATAGGAGGAGCAGGAAAGAGGAGGGGAACAGAATCGATCCAGAAAGAGTTTTCCTGCATTTTTCCAGGAACAGGTCTCCCTCACAACTCTCCGTAGCCCGTTTTCTAGGGACACGCAGACATGTTGTTCTTCAAAAGTGTTATCTAGGCCTTGACTAGGCTAATCCCAGTTAACAGCAGCATTTCAGCTACCACCTCCCTCAAAGCGCAGTGATCTTTCTTCCTAGATTTCCTCTGCTGGCCCAGCAGCAGGTTGCTGTTAGCTTGTCCTGGGCTACGTCAGCGGAGGCTAAAAATAATTATCCTTAAAGGAAATCCAAACACTGCAATCTCCTCTTTCACTCACTACCTAATTAATAGTTTCCAGGTCACCCTGGCTTTCCGAGAACATCTGTTTGTTTTCACTTTGCTCAAGGAAAGTCAAAGCTGGCCTGGAAGGGGAATATGGAAACGTGTTTAATGTTTGCGCAGTCTCCCCTCCACGGACGTATCTGGACGCGGGGGCCTTCAGGCAGAAAGGCGCATCCACAGAGGCAGAAAAGACGTGCACACGTCCGTGGTTCAGACAGATGTCAATCCCTGCGCTCGCTGGAGGGGGAGGACTACCTGCAGCGGTTTTCCGGAACAGTTTTGCAAAAATATGTGAATAAAACACCGTTGTGTAGAAAGAGGCCCATGAGTTACCTTGAAGGCTTTTGGTGGCATCATCTGAGAAAGGTGCACTCGGGCAGGTTTTTGGGTTCTGCACGCATGAGACTTGGGTCAGCACGTGAGCACGTCCACAGCAGGAAAGGTCTTTTTTTTTTTTTCCCCCTACAAGTTATTCTTGCATATTTCCAGCCCCACATTCTTTGCAGGACAGGACGCCTCATATAATTTTGTGCAAACTCAGCAGGCTGGTAGCATCGCTCCTCTGCAGAAACACCGCTGGAGCGTAGCACCCCAGCTGGACCTGCACAAACCACCCAACGCCAGGAGATCCATGCCCAGCAAGGGTCACGGAGGTGGGTGGCAAGGAGGAGACACCAGCGTGGGCAACAGATGTGCCATCGATAGAGGTAGAAAATCATAAAGAGACGGACAACCCGCTCCAGACAGCCGAGGCTGCAATCACCAGGGAAGCGAGGAGAAGTCAACAGCACGAGATGAGCGGAGGAAAGCGCAGGAAGATGCAGCCTGCAGAGGGAGTTCCTGAACGAAGAGCGATGGGTAATAAAGCGAATGGCGGCAGGGAGCGGGCTGGAAGATGAAGGCGATACGACTGTTCTGGCGTTCCATACATCCAGGGACAGAGCCCGGCACCAGGAGCTCCCCCGGAGTCTGTCATCGCCTTCAGTGCAGTCATCACTTCACAGCGCGGCCCCGAGGCAACTCCCAGGCTGTAACACAAACAACACGGCGCTGCGGTTCGCGGCCCAGCTCATCTCCGGCCGTGGCCAAGGACGAACATTCCTGCGCGCTGCCTGCCAGGAGGCAGCGCACTGGCTGGGCCGGGAGGCGCTGACAGAAATTAAGCAATCACTCATTATTCTTCGTTGTCAGAGTGCCGTTCCTCCCAAGAACACCAAGTTCTTGGGTGACAGGCACTGGAAGGACCTTTAGCGGCTTCCCAAGTGACATCAGCTGTGCAAGTGCTGGCAGGCGAACCTTGCCCCGCACTCCGGGTCGCCCGTGCCCTACGTGCCTGTGTCCTTCCCACACTGGGGTATCAAACCAGCATCCCTGTCCAGTTGGTGACCAGCACCCACCTGGGCTACATCATTCCCTGCAGGAACTTCTCCAGGCCACAGGACAAAACCAAGACACAAGGCCAGCCGTGCAGCTTGGCTCTTTCTCCACAGCTGCCTGTAGTTCACACACCGGCCACCCTGTCCTCCTCTGCCCCACAATTTCCCCTGTGCTGGGGCAGCCTCACGAATACACCTGGGGTTGCAAGAATAATCCTGCTTAGGCTCTGAGCTCATGGGATGTGATGGTGTTGCAAGGGGGTGGGTGCATCTCAGGAGTAATTACCAGGTCACCTTCCACAAGGCCAAACATCAGTTATAATTATCTTTGTACACCATTAAACGAGCAGACAGCACAACCAGGACTTATATTTCACCTCTTTTACCCTCGATTTTATGCTTTAACATCACTCCGCAGGCTCCCCAGCGCCTGGCTCTGATGTTTCTGCCCTGGCTGCTCACAACATGGCAAAAACAAGCAGAGTGCCACACGGAGCAGCGTCACGGCTATTTGTTCCGCTTTCCGCAGAGCCACATTGGAGAGCCAAGCCCCACGCGCCCTTCTGTTTACCACGGGCAGATGGAATAACACACGGCGCCTGCAGATGCCCGGGCTGCGGGACAGCACGTGTGCTGGATGCGGTTTTCCACGACGGGTGGAACATCACGGCAGCGCAGCTCAGACTCATCTCCCACACGTTTTCTCAGGCACTGGCTATTAACGTTAACCGAGCAACCCACCAACGTCGCAAAACCTTCACTTAACAGTTTTCTCTGGCACGGGGGAGACCACGGCTGAGCCTTGTGCTTTCAATTCCAGACCAGCACAAACATTTCGCATCAGTGTCATCGAGCAAGAGCCCTCGCGTCCTGACCACACCGCCCAAACCGCAGCAGGGATCCTCTTCCACCACAAGAAATACTTTGTCTTGGAAAACAAGGAAATGTGGAGGCATTCGAACAGCTTACACTGCTGTCCTAATGTGCAATTAATTGTGCAGTTCACAATAACACATCCTGATGTTCCTACACACGCTGCTGGCTTGCACCATAGTTAAGGGCGATCTGGATCTGGCCACCTTGCATTTAAGAGCGCCACTGGAGTCAAGAGCAGAGTTACCACTGACCTCACTCAGCAGAGGAGCAGATCTTGTCTGGGGACAACTGCTCTTGAGAACAGGCACAAGGGAACGAGCATCCGGGAGATGTCAGTGCCACTTCCCCAGATCAAAGCATTAATAAAATCCTAATTCATTCCCATGATGAGAAACTGCGGCAGAGAAAGCACCCATGATGTGGAGATTAGCACTGAGACTCGCAGCCGGGCAAATATAAAGGCAATGATTCACTGGCTGATTCAAGGGGAGGGAGGAAGTTATATTTTCATTGGGATGGTTATCCCCCCCCCACAGCCAAAGGAAAATAAAACAAAAACGATCCTCTAAGTTCAGGCTGACCAAAACGCATGACAAATCCCTTCGTTTTGGTTTGGTGGCCTGGATAATTTTTCTCTTTTCCAAAAGAAGATTGAAATGTAGGCAAGTTGCAAAATGAAACGTTACTTTGGAATGGAAGAACGTGAATACCTACTTCTGAAAATGCTGAAACAAAACATAGCTGCCCTTTACCAAAACATTAGCTGCTAGTGCCAATTCAGTAAACAGTTTCAGTCAAGCCCCAAATCACATTTCTCGGCAACTGAACTATTCATCCTGAGAAAGGCTGCCCAGATCTACTCAGATTCCAAAACCCAAAGTGCTCCGCTGCTTGAGGTAAGAGTAAAATCTCCATCGCCGCAACCAAGCCAATGACTTGGATCCCCTCTGAGCATTCCCAGGCCACTGGGGAGAAAGATATATTTAAGAATAACTTTAACAAAAGTTATCTGTTGGTGTTTTAGGAGAAAAGCAAGGGATGCGATGGCGGTTTGTTTCCTCTTCAGGACAAAAAGGGTGTGGGAGATGGGAATTTCACCAGACACTTACACAGGTTGAAGGATCCTGCTAAGATCACCGCTTCCAAAACCACACAACCCCGTTAACCAGCTGTAAATGTTTCTACATCGCCCTCTGCCTCGCCAGCCCATTCTGAGGGCTTTTGCAGTGGAAGGGACCGAGGGATTTTGTTGCAGTGGCTTTACGGAAAAACATCTTGGCAGATGCTAGCGGCAGAACCATAGTCCCACTTGAGTTGGGTTTATGGTTTTATTTATTTTTCCTTCCCTTCTTTCTTTTCTCTTTTTAATAGTGTTAACAGCAAAATCCTTTCATCTTCTGGGAAAAAGGCAAACAATCTCTAATGGCAGGGCAAGACTATGACCTTGCCAATTAAAGTCCTCCAAAGCAGGCATCTCGGCACCCCGCATGTTGAGGCTTTTGCTCTGTTCCCAGCACCGCTTCCACCCCAGCAGAGTCCAAAACCAGAGAAAAAAAGCCCCCAGACTTCATTGGTTGTACTGCAAACAGACATCCGTACCTGGTAAAGACCTGCTTCTGCGTGGAGGCAGCTCTCAAGAGCTGGACATCAGCGATATCAGCAACTGGTCCGGACCCTTCATTAGGAACATCAAAATACCAAACCCAGAACAAGCACGACCCTGAGCTCACGCCACTGGAAGCTGGATTTGATCTGAACAGATTCCGCAAGTTTGTTGTCGTTGTTTTAAATGAAAATACCACCCAGAAGAAAGAGAAGAAAAACAAACAAGCAAAGCCACCAGAACTACTCACCAAAAAAACTAAGGTTTGAAAAATGAATGGTTCAGCTGGAGCTGTAAGAGGCAATACCTATGGCTTAGGTCTTATGTCTGACACAGAAAAATGACTAAATATGACCGTTTCAGGCATTAAAATTTGCACAGTGAAATTTAATATACATATACACGTATATCAAGCAAGCCTAGGGCCGCAGCTTGCTTTACAAGCAACGTTTTGCCACCGAGGAGGGGTCCCCGCACTTGGCTGCCCACAAGGCTCAGACCTCCCTCTCCCCTTCCCCACTCCACTTGTCCCTCCCCAGAACTTTTCTACTCTCCAGAGTATCAGCTTTCCCAACAAACTGAGAAGAGGGCCGAGCCTGGAACAAAAATAGCCGTCATTTGACATCACACGCCCCGACAATGTGTCCTGGTAAGCAGGACAAACCCAGTCTTAGCTCCTGGCAGAGCTCCTCCTGGAATAAGATGACCTCTCCGACTAGGTCAGCATGGGATGGGAGTTCGCTTGCTCCTCAAAACAGAACTGTCAGAAAATGCTTAGGGCCTTATTCTGTTCGCATTTACAACTGGCTGTTTGCTTGGGGAAATCCAGCTGATTTCCTTGGAGTTGCTCACAGTTTACATCACCACGAGCACGAGAAGAGTCGGGCCATTTACTGTGCGTGCTTCACAGCGCTGGCTCGGAGCCATGATGATCTGATCTCAATCTACATTTTCATTAGGCTTGTGGGTGGTTCAGAGAGAGGGTTTTATTGGGCTCAGAGACAACAGGGCGCAGCTGTGAAGTTTGCATCCGGATCTGAACTTGCAAAGAGTTCAAGTCCAGGTTTTTGGGTCAGATCCATCTCAAGCATTAGTTTTCTAGATATCAAAATACCACCCTTGGGACTTGCAAATGCAAGGCCAAATCTGGCTTACAACGGTGTAACAGCCTTGCCCTCCACGGAGTCTGTCCTGATTTACACTAGAGGGAGATCAAAACTCATGCCAGGGCAGCAGGGAAGTTGTGCTTTACGCTCGCTGCCACGATTTCAGTGGACACAATAACATCTGTTTGCTCCAACCCGGGGAAAATATACTAATGCGCTTCCCATCCATCGCTTAGCATTGCCAGAAGAACTCCGAGTGCATTGTGAGCTACTATTTTTGTTTTGGGAAGATGTGCACGACTCCTCTGCGTTCGCATCCAAATGGTCTTTTTCATCCTCCTCTCGCTGGCAGCCGCTCGCGCTGCATCTGTGCCTGCGGTGTGACCCGTGCGAGCGGGCTGTGCTCAGAGCTGGGGGCTGGCACCGGCGGCCTCCGTACCCGCTGTGCTCTGGCTGCTTCACGGCAGCTCCTCGCGGGTTTAACCAAAGCCTCCCGGCACTCCGACGTCCCCCACTTTACGGAGGTTTTGCAGAGGGTGCAGCAAAAGCGCCGAAAGCAGGGTTTGAGCACGAGGAGCTG
The DNA here is from genome assembly GCF_011077185.1 of Oxyura jamaicensis. Taxonomy (NCBI): domain Eukaryota; kingdom Metazoa; phylum Chordata; class Aves; order Anseriformes; family Anatidae; genus Oxyura; species Oxyura jamaicensis. Next base: position 19,332,995 of record NC_048903.1, on the reverse strand, counting down.
TTGTGCTCGCCATGAGCTAAGCTGGACAGTGACCAACAAGCAAGGGATGGACGGTAACCAGCTGCCTTGCCAGTCAGGCTTTCAAAGGTTTAGGCACTATAAAACACAGTGGAGCTCCTTAGGCACTGTAAGACACAGACTGAATTAATTTTTTTAAACTGTGGTAGGCACACATCTGCATCTCCACACACTGAGTGCTTTTGTAAAACCAGTGATACAATCTTTAAGCCTCAAATTTACCTTTCCTTTAGGAAATTTACCTTAGGAAACACCGCAGAAGTATTTGAGGGGGTCTCAGCAGACATTCCTCACTCCATCCAGAAACCTTCTGCAAGTCTGAGGCCCTGGGTGCAATGCTGTGCATCGCTTCCTTCTCTTTTGGGAAAGGTCCCCAGCTAACGAGCCTGAGGCCTGAGTCACTTGGGACAACTTTGATATTTGACAAGTGGAAAATCTCTTTTTCAATGACAGATTGGCTCCTCTTCCCAATACTATACCTCAACAAATTGTTTGCTTCAGACTCTTTGAGAACCTGCCACCCTCGGAGCATTCAGGTTTTGGTTTCCCAAGAGCCAAACGTTGGAAGAAAGCCACAGATCAGAAACCTGCCCGTCGGTCGGTGCTCGAGACAGAGCGACGAGAAGCAGCTGCAAAGCCTGCCCTGACGCTGCGAGAGGTTGGTCTCATCTCCGGAAGCCATAAGCCAAACAAAAACTCTTTGCAACGTACCAACTTTAAAGGTCAGACTCCTCTAGCGATGGCGTATATAGCTTTGGTCAGTTCCTGATGGGATGATTACACCAGGATTTTCACTCCAAGACACGCTACTGTTTTTCAGTGAATTCACCAAAAATACGCAAAGTGCCTCTCACAAGCAGCACAAGGAGGTGCAGGACATGGCTGTCACAGCGGGTCTCAGCCTGCCTGGCCTTTCCAGGCCTGGAGAGCCTGAGGGATGCTACAAACGGGCCCCCCACGCAGGAGAAAAGGGCACTCTGAACAAACACTTGCATAAAGCCATTCATAATTTTCCCTGGAGCACCGAAGCATCTGCAGCCTCCCAGCAGAGGCAGCATGCTGATGGTTATTGCCTTTGTCCCACGGTGGGGTCAGTGACACCTTTTGGTGCTCCGGCACCGGGGCTGCCCGGGGAATTAAGGCCCGGTCCGGTCGAGCACATTCGGTTTAAAAGGTCAGGCTGAGATGGGCTCGCACGCTCTTTATGTATGGAAACAGGAGGCGAGCGCAGCCATTAAACATGGCAAAAATACATCTTAGTAAGAGATTCTTGGACAGTCTCCTGGTCTCAAGGGTCTTCACCTTTGGCCAAGAGCAAAGAAAGGCTCGCTCCTGCTTACTCCACCTCAATCACTACCAGGGGCCCTTCTCCAGCTGCATAAAACCGATGCTGGTGGGAATTAACGCACACAAAAATTCCTGCGGATAGCCAGTCCGTCCCCTCCTTACCACAGGGAAAACTTAGAAAAAGAAAAAATGCAAGGAAAAGGAAAAAAAAAAAATCAGCACACAGGTTCAGGAGGTGGGGAAGCAGCCCCTGCCCCTGCCACCAAGTGACCAGAGACAAAGCCCTGCACTGACGATGCACCTCGCCACTGTGATGTGCAATCAGGTCGCCTGGGAGCTGCGTAAAGGACAGCGATGTACAGAAAATACTTGTCATTATCCTGACAACTCAGAAAAATATTCATTCTCCAAATAGATTACACTGCTACAACAGATCCATTTATGTCTGATTAGTTTTAGGTGAAGCTTGAGGGCAATGATGGCAGGGAGACTCCTAAAAGAAGCCTTCACAGAGCCCAAGAATAGGAGAATTTAAAACAATTCTTCACAAATTTAACAACAAAACCAACAGGCCTCACGGCTACAAGACCTCACAGAGGCCAAGGGGCAGGGGGATTCAAAAACATTATATAAAGAAACAACAAAGGGAGTTCTAACATGGAATAGATAGAAAGACCTTGGAGTTTGGAAAAGCTGTACAGCTCCTCCTGCCTCACAGCTTTGGGTAAAATTTAGCTCCAAAGGGTTAAACCCAATTCCTTCCTTGAGCAGGGAACCCCCCCCGCTGGTCCTTCACGGGGGTACCAGGTGGGAAGCCCCAGCTCCGCTGGGTTGGCGCCTGCACACCTGAAGGGGACACGAATCAGAGAAATAAAAGGAGAAAAGTCACCCGAGTGGAAAGAGCAGCAGCAAGCCGGGAGGAGTTTATTCCCCTCGCTCATCCCAAAGGAAGAGCAGCTGGCCCAGAGCTGCCCGAAGTGCACGCTAATCGCTTTGCCCCCCCTGACCCTGGCAATCTCCCTCCCCTGTGCTCAAAACCCCAAATCCCAGCGGCGGGCTGTCGTGCCAGCTGCGAGGAGCGGGGCAGGAAACGGAGCTGGCAGCTGCTGCAGCACGGCCCCAGGTAGGCAGAAAGGGAACAGCGCGGAGCCGGAGCCGAGCCAGCACGGCCAACATCTGGCTTCGCTCTGTAGTTTCTGTCGATGCCGTGCACGGGGATGCAGAGCGCCCACATCTTCCCCTGCATTTATCTCTCTGTTTCCTCGCTGCAGCCCCCTGGTTTCGGCTGTTGTGTTTTATTGGGTTTGCACTAAAAAGTGGTCTTTAATTAAACAGTCGTTTTGTCTCTAACAACTGGGAATGTTTCTGATTGTATCGCATTTAAAACCAGATCCCTGAGTCCAGATGTATTTTTCTGACACAAAGCAGAAAGCTCTCCATAGAACAGTTTCCTAAACCTTTAATGACTTCTTTTTCGTATTATTGCTTTTTTTTTTTTTTTTTTTTTCCTTTAGGGGCCAATTCGAGGTCTTTGACACAGGGCTTGAAGCTGCAGCCCCGTTTGCCCACAAAGCGAGGAGGACGGCAGTACCAGGTTCCTGCCCGCTGCTTCGCCTGCCCTGTCTTTTAGCCGGGTGCTGTTAAGAAAACCCCAGTATTTCACATCCAGTTCAGTCCCTGGCTCTCAGGACAGAGCTCAAACCTTTTCACAATGTGGCTAAACGCTCAGATCCATCCTGTATGGTAACCACACAGATTGCTCTTTCTCCCATTGCTTGTGTTTCCACTCTTGGGTCACCAGCTCCCCTCCAGTCTTCAGGCTGACACAGCACCTTTTTCCAGGATGGCTAGCAGGTGCAAAGTTTGGGGATTTTACAGTCTGGGTTTTGGAAACTCTAGCTGGAAAACCCATCAGCCCGGAGCACGTCGCTGTGCTTGCCTCGAGGTGTTTCTAAGAGAAACGGCCACCAGAAGGTGCGGAGGCACCGCGGCCCCAGCAGCAGCTGCGCAGCGGAAGCCAGCCGCGCGCTTCAATTAAACAGACGACCTTTCACAGCCTTCGCTAATTGTCTGCAGGCAAAGGGAAGCACTGTCCAGTTAAGGAAGTTGGAAGGCTCAGCGAAAAGCTCAGGGAGTTCAGAAGGCTGCTGATGAGCGGATTATGTTACTGCTGGTTCTCAGACTTCCTTCCACAGGGACACTTACATATATTGAAGCCTGCACGGAAAAGCCACGCGCTCGTCAGACTGGCCAGCGTTTAGACCATAGATCTAAAACTCAGGAAAAGGAATAGAAAGGCTGAGGCAAAGTCCCATACAGCGTCACGGAACAGGGGCTAATAAATCTACCTTGGAGTTTCCAGGAACCCGGTGCATCTCAGTTGCACGTTAGTGCTTTTCTTTCCAATGCACATTGTCAACACAATGACATCAACTAGCGCCTAATCCCCATACATGCACCTCTTGTCCAGCTCGGCGTTTCACTTGACTCACCATAAACATGCAACTCCCACTCTTTTGACTTCCACTGCCATTAATCTTCCTTCTTGGGAAAGTTTCAGCTATCGGCCCGCCTGAACCCAAAGCAATGAAGTCATGTTCGCAGAGCCGTCGGGGGAACTGACTCATCCGCGTGAGACCAGCTCGCGGATCTCCGTGCGCTCGCTCCTGGGCTGAGCCCTTCAGGAGGGCCGTTTTAAGGCATGGGTTGCTCAAATATTTTGGAGACCATTTAGCACAGATGCATGGGGAAGGCTCAAGGATCGAGCGGTGCAGCAAGACTGAGCGTGGTGCGCATGAACACGCAAACACGGACCTCCACCTACACAGCTCTCTGCCAACACTTCTTGGGATGAGAGGTGAAAAGGGAAAAAAAAAGAGGAGTCTTGTCTTCACGGCTCCCTGGGAAGGCTTAGCTTTGTCTCCTACTTGCATGCTTCTGTGACAGTCTGAAGCTAAAGTTAGGAGGAAACCTAGACCAGAGGGGAGCTTCCAGAAGTGCTCTTTGGCAGAGCTGTCTGGGAGCAGAGGCACAGTGAGGATGGTTTTATTTGGCAACTTGCTTGTAGGAATATATACATATATATATTTTAATACCTTTGGCAAATAAAGGATCGTAAAAAGAAAAGTTGGTTGGCCTTCCTGGCTGGGCAAAGAACATACTTTAGGTTAAAAAAAGACTCTCGACTGAACAGAATGAAATGAGAAAAGGTTTCATCTGCCTCTGAACCTTCCACGTGTGTTGCTGATGCCACAAATCAGTAGGAGCATGTTACTTATGGAAAGCAGTTGATCAGCAAAACATAGGCGTGCCACACCTTTAGGAAAACATATTAGAAACTAATATCTTTTCAATCAGGTCCAAAAACACATATTTATTAATCTGCTCTCATGATCTGGAATGAATTTCATCCAGCATAAATCACAGGGCTGACATTACAAATGAGGCAAAAGAGCAACCACATGTTTCACGTTGGAGTTGTTCTCTTTTTCCCCTCTCCGCTTCCCCTTTAATTGCTTGATGCTAATTCCAAAACCTGCAGACGTTGCCCTCCGGCTTCTCGCTGGCCTTGGGACTGCATGAGCACCGTGACAATTAATGTGAGTTTCTCTCATACGGAGAAGGAAACTGGCCTGATGGAGGTCTTCTCACAAGAACTAAGACAACTCAATGCTGCTTTAAAATGAACATATTTTTTACGTGCAAGGCTAAAAAGCCTATTTCAGCATGATAGACGCATAAAATGAGTTACAGACTGTTCAAATAGTGCCACTTCTGTGTAAAGTGTTCATAAAGGTAATTGACCTGTCCCTCACATCGCGTAAATCACTTCAAAAGAGCTCCAGGAGTCCAGCCTTTGGCCAACGCAACGCGGTCCAAGACAGAAAATTAACTTGCACCTGTGAAGGAAGTTTATGGACAAGAATTCCCCAGGCACGTGGCTCTCTAGGATATTTCAGTGGGGCCGGGGGACCGAGGCGTGGTGGGGTACACCCAGCCAACCCGCATTTTTGGGGATGTGACACTTGGCCCCGAGGCTGCCGGCAGTGACAGCCCACTGAATGGCTGCAGGAGCAGGATTGGTGCTGGCCCAAGGCACGACGAGTTACTGGGAACCCGTCCACTGACACAACTGGGCTCCGCACCAGGCACTCTGCAGATCTGGAAAGATACTTAGGAGATTCCTATTCTTAGGCATCCATGTGCTTTTTGGCATGCGGTGAGGGGCCTACCTGCATATATTTAATTTTTTTTTGAGCTATGCTACTTCAAGAATCTAGTCCTAAACGTGTTAATTAATAACCAAGTTATTAGCACAAAGATTACCCCCACTGATGTTTTGCACATGTTCCCATATAATTTAATTGAATGCTATTTTTATACATGGGATTTCTCTCTCAAGAATAACCATAAGTGAAAATCCATTTGGTAACTGAACAACACATCTGCACTCAACTAGGGTGGTATTGCAACCACCATCAGGTTTCCACACCAACTGAAACTTGCATGCAAATTACACCAAAATTGGCCTTTCTGTCAGCATTTGTGAGGTGTTGCTGCACGCTGTTGGGCAGCCCACACTTCTCTGTCTATGGGCATTCACGTGACAGAGACGGGTGAAGCAACGCTGTTCCTATTGCTATTTCCATACCATAAAATAAATGCGTGCAATGTTTTACAGCATGTAAAACACGCTACCTGAACCACAAAAATCTCTGCCTTGGGGACCTTTAAATATTAAGAGCATGCTTAGGTACAGATGCTGGCAAGACAGAGAAGGGCAGAGGTGCAAAAACAAACCAAGTAGACACAAGCTCAACAAAAAGGAGCCAAGTCAAGAGAAAAAGTGCCTAGGTAAGGGAGAAGTCGTAGGGCTTCGAGCTTTCCTTTGGAGATTTGTGCATCAGAGACCAGAGGATCTCTGCCAGCCAGCTGAGTCCTATTTATTCGCAAGTTGTCAAATCTGTGCAGCCAGAAAATAAAGTTGTTTTGGCATTTTGAGCCACATTTCACCAGAAAGTTCCATGGAAAGATTAAGTTACATTAAAAAAAAAAGCCTGTTTATTCCTGTCCCTTTTTTTTTTTTTTTTTTAATAGAAGCCATATTTATGTGATAAGGACAGACAGCCATTCACTGCTTCCCCATCCTAGCTACCAGCACCACCACCACAAAAAAAAAAAAAAATCACAAACCAGCTCACTGAAGGGCAAATCGTTTACCAGTCACTTCCCTGACCTTCTTCCCAAGACTGAGAAACCCTGTGAAATGGCCCTGCCTTCCCCAGGTGTAGCGAGGTACCTATAAACCTTTAAAAACCCACCTTTTAAAGTCGGAGGGTTCCTACCTCGTGCAATGGCTATGGGATGAGGCAGCATACAGCTGGCTTTAAACCTTCATGTTTTAATGGCTGCAGGTGGGAGAGCTCTGCACAGCTCCTCGCAGCCTCTCCCTGCCCCATCAGCCATCCTTGGCTGACACGGCCAAGAACAGCTCCGAGATGCCTGCAGACCCAGGGGAGATGCTGAGCGCTCACAGCACCATCCCCAGAGCCTCAAAAGCCTTGGCGTGGGGGGTACGGCATGTGTTAAAAAACAAAAAGACTTCAAGCCAGTTGCAATGCTTCATGCTTTAATACCTCCCCACCCAAGCCTCAAAACCACCACAAAAATGAGAAACAATTTCAAAAATCAGTGAGAAACTGAGCAAAAATCGCAGCTGACCCGGAGCCTCCCTCCAGGAGCACACGAGCGGCCGACGAGCCGCGGCGCTGGGGCAGTGCAGAAACTATTTGTTCTGCACGGCCTGACTCATCGGGGGGAAAAACACAAGCCATCACCCGAGGCTTGCCCAGGTCTGATGCATTCGCTGAGCTGTCGGTCGGAACATTATATTCCGATAACACAGGGCTGAGAGGAAGCCTCTGAGCTGTGCTGCTGTTTGGGAAAGAATTGTCCTCCCTCTCCTTCCTCCCCAGAAGAGCCCTACGCCACGCGCCCAAGCTCCCAGTTGCTTTCCAGGCCTGCTGATGACCCTTGTGTTAGCAATACTTCAAAGAGCAGTGGGGTATGTCCACGTCCAGCAGCATCCTGATGGGAACAGAGATCTGAGCTACTTCTGGGGCCCAGACAACGACATCTGCCTGGGCTTTCAACACCCAGCCCGGCAGCTCTGCGTGCAGCTCAACAGCCCCACACCACCCACTGCATGCCCCAGGAACCTCAGCCTGATGCCCACACGAGGCAGGCGGGCCCCATGTCCCCTTTCAGCTGCGTCTCTTAATTTTATGCATATTTATTTATATATGATAGATAACATCACAGGAAACCCAACTGAAAAGCTAGAGAGAGGCTTGGTGGCCCAAGAATTACCAGACCAGCGATAGCCAGAATCCACGTCCCATATGGGGCATTTCAAACCGACTTCAGAAAAATCCTAAAGGCATTCCTGGGAACTGGTTCTATCCAGGGACAAACGTGCATCCAGCGAACAGAACTGAGCCCAAGCCGTCATGCTAAGAAGAAGGGGAGGGGGGGAAAAAAAAAAAAAAAAAAGAAAGAAACCCTCTTCCCTAGTCAACAGCACTTAAAAAACAATTTAAAAGCTTCCCAGCCCTCTGGATGTGACCTGAACTGGCAAGTCTGGCAGCGCTCCGGTTCTCAGAACAAGCCACCACGAGGAGCGCTGTTGTTGGGAATTCTGCCACTGAAAAAAAAAAAAAATATAGAGGAAAAAAAAACACTTAAATCTTTGTCATCTTCCTGTCTGTTAGAATTGAGGTTCTGATTGTTTGCATAAGCTCCTGGCGCAGACCCAGCTCTCTACAGTGTAAATACAGCCACAGAACTTCGGGTTTTTTAGAAGCTGTTTCTTCTGAACGTGTTAATGTGGCTTTTCAGGCAGTGCAAGATGGAGAAAGACTATCTCCAAGTAACCCTACATTAGCCTGCTTGACATAAACCAGCACCAAGCAGCAGCCAAGTTGTCTCGAATTCTGACTCCGACGTTCACCAGTCTCATTGGAAACCCCTTGCCTGATGCTGACAAGGGGAGTTGTTGAAATTAGAGAGGTTTGGGTCTTTCTAAGGAGGTTTGCAGAGACGACAGATTCCCAAAGCTTGCTCCAGAGGTTTGCCTGGCCCCTCTCCCAAACACTGCATGCGTCTAGGCTATCACCAAAATTCATTAACATTTCCAAGGGAGATGGGTCTAGACCAAAGGATCGGATCCAGATATCCTTAAAGTGGATACAAAATCCAAACCAAACAACTGCAGTTCAGCTTCACTTTTGTCCATCTCTCCTCTTACAGGAAGGGAAGAAACTCCACCTACCAACACCTCCAAAACTGGAAATGATTTAAAGTCTAAGCCCGCTGCTGCAGACATCAGCACGGCCAAGCCAAAGCACTACGGAGATCTAACTGCGGAAGGAAATCAGCCACATAGCAAGAGATCTGGGCAAGGACCTGGGAGACTGGAGCCAGTTCCATACAGGTACCAGGGTTAACCTCTGCCAACATGCAAACGGTGCACGCCCACATCAAGCCCAGTTTTGGAACAAATATTCTTATAAAGCAACTTTGGACTACTCAACAGTCAGCGAGCGGAGAAACACGCTTCAGATGTGCTCGAGACGGGCCACAGAACAAACTACGATTTGGAAACCCGACAACTTCTTGTCGTAGGGGCACATTCAGTTTTGGATCCGGAGCTGACAACTTTGGCTGATCCATAAATCGCATCCCAGGCTCGCGAGCACAATAGGTTGACGTTTGTGTAAGCTCTCCATAATCCAAGTAGCAGATTCTTATCCAAGGCAAGCAATCTCTGAAGACTTGTCCATCAATGCTTTTTAATGCTTCCTAATAAGCAAGCTTAGCAGTTTTGAAGCCATTAAGTTTGCAACGAAGGGATTTTTTTTCCCCTTAATCCTGCCAAACGTTTCAGTTTGCAGAACAGGAGTTGCCATGAAGCAGCCAGGTTACACCTGCCGACAAGCAGCTGAGTAACAAGCTCGCAGAATTCTCTTTCAACAGCACGCGCGTGTCTGCCTGAGGACTCTGATGAGCACGAGATGATTATCGGAAAGGCATCATCCTGGCAACACTTTATCAGCCACCATCTATCCTGGCCACTCTTCAGTTTAATCATTATATAAACACACACTGTATGTATGATTTATGTTAGGTTTGGGCCAGACACAGCAGAGCACAGAAGCAAAGCTTTTACTGGTTTGCTCAGCGGAGCAACGCTGAAAGGTCAAAGAAAGGGAACCCGAAGCACGTTTGCAGTGGTGCAACCTCAGGTTTCTAACACGTCTTTCACCTGGACCGATCGAGCCAAGCATTTCCCGAGGTATGCCCTGGAAACCTTCCTGGACCTGTGCCTGCTGCTGGCAGTCCTCCACCTCCTCCACCAGGGTTGTGCAGCCACCGGTGTGTCGGGGGAACCAGAAAGCTCTTGGGGCACGGAGTGCTGTCTCTTGGGGCAGGGGGTGCTGTGCGAGGTGCTTTCCAAGCACAGTCCTGGGAGGTGGTCCCTGACCCGGGGTGTTTGCCAGCGGGGCGCAGGGAATGGGGACTCGAGGATGCTACGAAATGGGGCAGTTTGCTCAGCAGGGCCTGAAACCTGGCTGCAGCCTGGAAAGCTGGAGAGGGAAGATGAAATGGATTCAAAGATATTAGCAGAAATTAGCAGAAGTTTTCCCCAAGCTTGAAAGGCAGCAATAAAGGAGGTAAAAAAATAAAGGGAAAAGGTCAGAGGGAAATAAAGTTTCCAAAGGAGGAAGGGAAGCAGGTCAGAGAGGCTGGAGAAGTAACAAGAGAGAGGATCATGATAAAGGTGATAACAAGGGACAAAGCTGCCAGGAGCAAAGCACGGACACAGGCGAGAGCCCTGGAGGACCAGGACAGCCCCAGCATCACTGGAGACTTCAGCAAGCACACCGTAAGGCTGCAAACGAGAGGAGCTGAGCAAGGCTCAGCTGCATTAAGAAAGCAGCAGCAGCTCGTGGCTGCCATGCCCTGGAGAAGCCTTTCCTAACATCTGTCCTGCAACGGGCATGGAGAACACGCAGGAGAAACCAAAGCCTTGTGGAAAACACAAACTCATCCCCATGGCACGGCAGGAAGCAGAGCACAGGTTACACCCCCCTCCTGCAGCAATGCCCACTGGCGATGATCACCATCCAAAGCAGCCACTTCTGATCGCGTCCAGGCGATTTTCCAGGAACAGGGTGGGCTTGGAGCCATGGGCATCAATTAAACAAAAATCACTGAGTAGTGCTGCTTTAAAAGGAGACTCAACAGCTGCCTGTAAATAATCCTGCTACTTTTTGTGCGAAGGAAACCATTACTGAAGGCACAGAGCTCCTCCATTTACGTACGTGCAGAGATCAAGTTTATGTTTCTCTTGCGATTTTTAACACAAGCAACTAAACCAGCAGAGGAATCCAGGATCCTCACAGCACCTTAAAACCCCAGAAATGTTTATGATCAGGCACTGGGCCTCTATATCTGAAGGAGTATTTCAGAGAGCGGCTGGAGAATGCTCTTTAAAAGATCTGCTTGCCTCCCGCTGGGAATTCAGTGCCTGAACCAGGAACAAGTTTTACAGTGATGTAGTATTTCATGAAGAACAATATGGCACAAATATTATGTTTGTGCATAAAAATCATAGTTTTAATTAAAAGAAAAACATATAGAGGTCTTATCAGGGTTTTTGGCAAGAAGTAATCAATACGTTCAGTATTATACAACTGAAAATTACTGGATTATTTTTTTTTTTTTACTTCATTTTTATCTACCCTGAGACACATTTCACAGGCAGTTATTGGAAAGACCTTATTCTGCTTCTGCCTAAAGGAACAAGATGGATAATCCTATTCACTAAGTGCATTTTAATTGTGTCACCATAAATCAGTGCCCTCAAGGTCGCCCTGCCAAGCACCCTTACAGAGGTGAGCGTGTTACCTCTCAGCCTAAATCCAGCCCACCCCGTGCAGAGCTTGGCTCCTTCCCCCGTTTTTGGCGCTGGCACAGTACCTTCACTCGGTTGTGGTTTGCGCCGACTGCAATTCCAGCTAATTTCTCTTGGAACCAAACTCACTGACTCAAGCATAGCGCAGTCCAACACATCAGCTCCTGCCTGGTTTTTGGTGGAAATCAGGCGACCTTTCCCCTTCTTCTCACATGGTTCCCACCCAGAAGTGGGGAACGACCTGCGCTCCTTCAGAGCACCAGCTCGGGATCAGTCCGTTCAATCTGGACATCTGTTTGTTCTTTTTGGGTTAAATCCTTTAAAAGCCGGTTGCAAAAAGCCAGTGCACAGCCTGGGCATGGCTGGAAAAAACACCCAAACTCTCAGATCTTTCCCTTTTTTGTCTTGCTGAGCACCACTGCTGCTCTGGGCGAGCATCGCATCGAGAAGGCACGTGCATTGCTTCCCCGTCCCATTGCTCAGCTTTCCTATGATTGCCCAGGGGAGTTCCATCTTCGTTATTACAATTCCCTGCCAAACCAGCCCATTTTGGGCTGTCCCGATTCACTCCAGCCATTCCAGGGACCTCCACCAGCAGCTCCCCAAAGGGTGGGAGGCCACGCGTTGCTTAGGGCCATGCAAGGCAGCAATCCCAGCCATAAAACCAACCCTTCAAATCACCGAGAAACAGACCAGTCCCCCGTGCTTCCATCCTGCTAATACACCCTGATAAACCAGCCAAAGCATATTCGAGCAGGGTTTAGGCACCCCGCAGTTATTATTTATCTCTCAGCGGGGCTTTCTGTGCCCTCCTGTGCCCCTCGTGGCACCGCTCAGCAGGGCTCTGCTGCCTGATCCCCCAGAGCAGGACAGAGTTCCAGAAGTCTGGAGATGACTCACGTCACACATATCAGTCCGGGCTTCTGGATTTTATTTTTATTGCAGCAAAATACTCAGCTTGCCCCGGAGCAAACCTATTAGTCACGCTCACTTCTGGGAACAGTTAGAGTCCGAAAGGGATCAAGAGTTATATGTGGTTTCCCTCTTTGATTTGATTATTATTCACCAGTGGTGAAATTCCTTCCTCTGCAGAATCCCTATCTACCCTGCGTCCCTTAGATGGAATATAGGTCACCTAATTTCACCCTTGAGGAAATAAACATTTACTGAGAAAAGTCCCTTTCCGATTGCTGAGAACCTTTTTGGAGCAGCAGAAGCGGTTGCTCCCCGGCCCCCAAAACCCAGCTCTGTCTCCTTGTAAGTCAGAAATGAGTTAAGGCACGCAGCCTCCATCCTTTCAGGGGAGATATACCCAGGGAAAACAGAAACTATTCAAAACAGCAAGTCGTATTAGCATAGCAGTAGAACAAGACCCAGACGCTGATTAAGGGCTTTAGTAGGGCCCCCGGGACTTTCTGCATGCACAAATTATTTGTTGTGCTTATTGCACTAGCGCTCTGTGATTCAACAGAGATAAGACTGTCTGCTGTAACATGTAGGTACAAGGAAGATAGCAAACGGATCTCAAAGCAAACACGTGCGGTCCCTGGGATGCGCTGACAAATTGCTTCAAGAATGGCCAGCGCAAGGCAGCATCACCCCGAGCAAAGAGTTCCCAGTTCCCTTTCCAAGGCAGAGAAGACCTCTCGGCTCTGCTCCTCCACACGCAGAACAGGCATTCAAGCACTAGATGCAGCGAGAAGTCGATGCTTTTCTCATCCTTTCGTAGAACAACATGTCCTAGGGGAGAGGGGTGGGGTGTTCTTGTTAATAAGCAAAGTTAAAAGATAAATTCAACTCCAGCCCACTTCCAGCCATGGGTGCTTGTGGGGATCCTCCCTCGAAACTGCTCATCCCACAGGCTGCAGTCATCTCTCCCAAGACCCTTGCCATTTCCTCTCCATCCAGGTGGGCAGTAAATCACCATCAGGAGGTCAGCAGTTCTCACTTAACTGCTTCCCAGCAGAATCCGGGACTAGGAACAGGACAGGATGTTTCGAGCAAACGCTGACAGGTTTTTGCAGATTTTTTTTTTTTTTTTTTATGGCCGAAGAATTGCCTTTTAAGAAAAAGACCATTAAAAACATCGCCATTTTCTTAAATTGCTTTCCCTGGGATGTCAAGAATGTGAAAAGTTTTCACAGTTTTAGTTGGACCGCGAGTACCTTTGCATTAGAAATGTAAATAGCAACTTAATCTGAGCCAGATTTTTTCCCAAAGAGAGAGAATCCCTCAGCCTTCAGCCCGTCCAGATTTTATCTGACTCACAGCTAATCCAGCTAAATTCTGAGCTACCAGCAACAGCGAGACAAAAAAAAAATCACCGTGGGAAAACAACAGCTTGTTTTGGAGCCTCGTCACCCCGAGTCACTGCCTCTCAGACGCGGCATCCTTTAGCAATGTGTATGGCATTTGTCACTTCAAACCGGCACGACCCAGCCTTTCTTGTCCCGGGAAGCCAGGAAATACGGCTTGTGAAACCGGGAAGATGTGGATAAGTCTCTATAATAAGGCGAGTTGTATCGTTGCTGCATCCGAATGCTCCTCAGCACCCCACAAACACCCCCAAAGACACGACGCGCCGTGTTTCTTGGAAGCGCAGCTGAGCTCCCGCTGCTCGCTCCTCATCAGTTCATTCCCCACCAGGGTTCTGTTATCTCGCTTATCTCCCAGTTCCCCACTTTCAGCCAGGACCTATGAGCAAAGACCGCAGCTGTCTCCAGTCTGGAGGCAGTGCCAGAGCCCAGGGAGGCCCAGTGACTCGCACAAAGTCTTCCACGCTGACCGCTTGATGGATCCTGGTTCCTGCCCAGCTCTATATCCATGCCTGGCTGGAATCACGTGGGCTGCAAAATCAGCTGAACTAGGCCAAAACGTTTCACCTGGTCTCCAATCTTCATTAGGTTTGACCGACCGTTACGTTTTAAAGCCACAATAGGTGCAAAAACAAATTGAGGACAAAAATCCAGCTCTCGCCTCCTGCAGGCTATAACGAACCTTAAAGTCCATCGTCACACTACTGATAACCACAGACGTCTTCGCTTCTGCTGCAGACAACATGAGGCATGCATCCACGTGAAGCCAGACAATAAAAGGAACACAAAAAGCGTAAAGATCTGAAAAGAACTCAAGGTTTTTGAGTTGCCTCATCCAGTGCAGAAAACCCCTCTGACAATGCAGGTGTTCTGGAGTAAAGCTGTGTACTGACTGGGTCTTAGGTGGGTTTTTGTTGTTGTTTTATTGTTTTAGCTTGGAGGGGCCATTTTTATCATTTTTGTCCTTTTTTTTTTAAGCACCCAAATCCCTGCTTCAGGTTGGAAGCCGTAGCTGTAAAGCGTCCAAATTTCAAAAGCATCCACATTTCAAACCTTGTCTGCTCTTTTGCTCACAGGTATGTGCACAGAGGCACGCAATGAGCCCACAAATCCTTATATACAGAGATAATTACACAAACAATTAAGACCCTAATGCAACATTGATTGAATATGCAAATAAATGGATGCACATCCAGAAAACCCCAAATGCCATCCTCAAAGCCCAGTCGGAGAATTACTGCTCCGATCGTGAGAGGCAGCACGGAGCTGGGTCCTTATTTTATGCTGTCGGACACAGGAAGAGGATTAAGGAGAAAAGTGCTGTAATGAATTCTGAGAGGAAAAAGCCATGCGTAATTTAGTGTCTCGATCTGTTTTAAAGCACTTCCAGAAGACTGCCCTTTTCTTTTCTTCTTTCAGAGTGAACAATAGCTATGTATTTGTCTGTGTGTATAAACATAGCTAAAATCAGTGTATGCTTTAGTATGGCAAATAGGTGTGTATTTCTAAAGAAAAACAACATGAATTGGGGGCTTTTTTAAAAAAAAAAATCTTCAGCTAGACTTGCAAAGCATGCACACGTTTGGATTTCACAGCAAGGGTGAAGAGCACAAAGATCCTTTGATTCCACAGCTCCCCCAAACACAAACACCCCCACAACCGCTGGGCAAGGCTCCAGCTGGAAACAGAGAAAACCCATTAAGACCAAACAAACAAACAAACCCCCAAAACACACACACACACACACACACACACACACACACACACACACACAAAATCCCCCGCCAGAAAACTGCCAAAGCCATCCCAACTCCCCCTCACCACCCGTTCCCTCCAGGAACAAGCTCGCAGATCCCGCGGGCCGATAGGAAGAGGGCCAAGGAGAAGTAGGTGGGACAGGGGGCACGGACACGGCAGACCCCTGGGTGCTCAGCCCTGAGAGCACAGGACTCGCTCTGACCTCCCGGTGCTCCCGAGCACGGAGGTTTCCAGCTGCCGAGTGGGTGGCAGGGCTTGGTGGTCCACAGCGAAGCCACAGAAGACCCTCACCTTGGAGGTCGGTGCCCTCTTATTTCTCACAGCTCCATTCTTCCTTGCTTTCGCCTCCAGGCGATGGGATCCCATGGGATCCTCCTGGTTCTCTGTCCCAGCTTCCTCTCCAGGAACGCCGCAGCGATGCCGCTTGGCTTCCAGCTGCGGATCCCGAGGCAGCTCCTAGGCCACGTTCGCTCTTCATTACAGCATCCCCGTCGCTGGATCCCCGCTTATTTGCCGGAGGAGGGCTGTGCAGCCAGCTGACGCAAGCGGTGGGCGATCCGGAAGGCAGCTGCAGCCCCTGGGATCGCTCCCATCCTGCCCACTCAGCCCTGCCGCGAAGTGTCCACGGTCACTGGCAGGAGCAGGGACCTCCAGCTACGGCCGCGGGAAGATGTGGCATCGCTGCGTGGTCCTCGGAGGGCCCAGCGGTGCTGACAGCCCCCTCCACTCCCCCACTTTTCCCCTAAGCGAGCCCGCTGCAGCTCAGCCCATCCTGGGCTTCAGCATCTAGAGGAGCCGTGGCGCAGTCAGCGCCCGTGTCATCGCACAAACGCTCCCTGGCACGCGAGCGCCTTTCTGTCTTACAGGAACCCCTGGTGGCGTGGTGCTCCTCTGAGCCCCCAGCACACAGCCCCTGGGGTGCCCAATGCTGGGACCAGGCCAGCCCCGTGGCCGTGTCACCCCAACGCCACGTCAGGTACGGGTCGGTGAGACAAACCAGGAGCTTTAAGGTAACGCTTCATCCTCTTACCGCAGGAGAGGTGCCTTGGTTGGAGGGTTTGGAAGCCCGTGGTGCTCACCACCCCCTGGGTTATCCTGCCCTTTCTCTACCCCAGAAAAACACAACCAAGAGCATTAACCTTGGAGGCAGCAGGCCCAGTATCACCAGGAGAAAGGACACCAATGCTCACCATGGGGAACCACACAGGGAGGGTCATGGAGAGCAATTCCTCCCAGACCAAGGAAGACGATAAGAGGGCACGATGGCGAGGGGAACCTCAGACTCCTTTCGAGGTCAGCCCCAGCCCCATAACTCACCATTCATTTCCCAATTCCTCTGCACGTGCCCCAGTGCCTTCCCCACCCCTGGATGCTCACAGAGGGCTCTCCCGCTCCTACCAACAGCTCTGTCCACCCACCCCTGCTGCCCAGGCTTACGGCTTGCATTTACAGACAGCCTCCTGGTCAAACCAGGGAGATCCCATGCTCCACGCCAGCCTCCGAGCTCCACCAGAACCAGAGAGACTCGACCTGATGGGAGCTCACAGCAGCCCTGCAAGCATCGCGACGGCCTCGGTGAACACACAAGATGAATGGATGCAGTGATGACTCCCACTAAACCTAAAAAAGGAAAGGTTGAGGAGGTTTTTTTTTGCCTCCTCCCTAAATTGCTCCATACATCAGTAACCACAAAGCAAACAACTGCCATCTGCAAGGAGAGCGTTCGCCTTGCAGGAAGGAGAGGGGGTGTGGAAAGTGCTCTCCGGAGAGGGCTCAGCTGCTGGAGAGGATGTTCTGATGAAAGCCTTAAATCGGAGCTGGTTAAAAGAAGGCACACTTCTCCTCTCCCTCTCTTATTTTTGCACGCACCAGTATTTGTTACTGGGGACTTGCAGGAGGGGAACGAGGTCCGTGCCCCAAAGCCAAGAGCCATCAGCTGCGTTTTTGTAGGATGAAAAGCAGCACAGGAAGGGGGAATGACGTGCCCAGGGCCACACAGCACACCAGTGGCAGGCTGAAAACCGAGCCCGTGGCTCCAGTTTCCACCTTCTGTCTCTAATCAGAAGACAATTTCCCCTTCTGAGGCAATTTCCCATTCCATGCTTCTGTGCACAGGCGTGAGGCTAAGGAGAGCCCATAGACCAGAGAGGAGGAAGCTTGTGTTTTCTTCTGATTCGTTAACATGGGAGTCATCCCGCATTGCTCAGCTGTTAACATCTGACGGCAGCCCAGAAGACACCAGGAAATTCCTCATTTTCACAGGAGTGCAGAAGATTTGGATGCTCAGAGAAAAGCAAAAGTGATCTTAGCTGCATCACCACTTTAATTCCTCTACCAGTTCAAATTAGGAGAGTTAATTTCTAATTATTAATAATAAGAGCAGGAAATTGGAAGCTGCAGGATGACTCCCAGACACATGGAGTCCCCAGGTCAAAAACTGAGCTGCCCTTGTGTGAGTTACAGTTTGAAAGCTTGACTAAAGGGATTTTTCCTCTCTCACTTGAGCTGCAATCCTGCAAGGCACTCAGCCCTCGTGAGGCTCCTCTAGCGTTCACCAGATTGTGCACCGACAGCTGATGTCCACTAGGGAAAATTTAGAAACCTACACTTTATTCCCAGTTTCAAGCTAAGTAAATACGAATAAGATGAAAACCTAGTCCCTTTTCTGTTCTCCCACCTACGTACCATTCATTTTCCACTCAAGGAACTACAGCATTTTCAAAAAAATACTGGGTTATCCTTTAAAAAAAAGGACACATACAAAGCAGGTGACTGGTACCGGTGGAAACATTTTTAGCTATAGCCAGTGAAAAAATTCTCATCCAAAGCAAACATGAAAGCATCCCTAGGAGTTTTGCTATGCAAGGCTGCTAATGCTGCTCACAACATTGTGTTCAGAAACTTGTATTTTACTTGCAGTGACCCTCTACAGATATTAAAAAAAAGCAATTTGTGGTGCAAGCTTCATTTACATATATTATATATACATTAATATATAATTTTTTTCTTCCTAATCCTTCCCTTTCTACACTGAACATCCTACCCCTAAAACCCATTTGCGAGGAGCCTGTCCACAAGAGGAAGGAGCACAGAGATTTCAAGCTATATTTAGGCAGAGGCAGCTGCTTGCTAAAGCTGTGACTGCAGAAGTGAAGAGGCAGAGGGTTCACAGAGGTGAAGGGGCAGAGGGTTCAAAGGCAGAGTGCTTGTGTGGGGCTCGTCCGAGTGCCTGTCCCAGCCAGCACCGCCTGCTGAGCATCGCTGCCTCCAAGTCCCCACCAAGGCTGAGGCAGGAAAGGTGAATGCAAGAGCTGGACCATCACTGCAAGAAGCTCCCACAACACTAAAAATGTCTTTTTTCTCCTGCTGTCCTGAATTGTCAGCTCTGCTCCAGGGCTCCTGAACTCACCCTTCTTCTCCTGCACCGTCCCCAGCGGAGATCTATGGAAATGAAAGGACGCTGGCCTTTACTGGAGGGGAAAAGCAAAAGCTGAAAGCTGCTGCACACAGATGCATCCCAGCCAGCAGAACCACACACTTCGGTCACCCCTGAGCAGCATGCTTTTGGGATTGGGTCGGTTCCTGACATGCCATCGACCAGGCGCAGTTTTATGAACAAGGCGGAGATCAAAGGTTCATTTGTTCGAGTGCTGAGCCATCCGCAACATCTGCCGGGCTGTTATTGCTCAGAAGTACTTGGGAACCCAGCACAAATATATTAGCTGGAAGAAAAGAGCAGCAACATGTCTCCCTGCTTGGTTCTTCACGAGATGCGTGTTTTTATAGCTCAAAACTACACGTTTTTCTTTGGACACAGCTTGTAAGGATGAGCAGACAGTTCAGAAAAATGACCCACGCCCTGAAAATCTTTTATCGCCAGCACTTCGACTGAAGACAGACATTTTTTTGAGGTTAGAAAACCCATTTACTTTTGAGCTTGTAAACTTCTACCCCTCTCTGGGAATCCAGGAAATTAGAAAATACTCTAAGAAAGAGGTTTTCTGAGGAGCTTTATCCAGTCTAGAAACACAAAGAGGCTCCCCACACCGCACGGATTTGGGACACAGGCACCCCCCAGGCTCAGGATGCTCATAACATCGATGCCAGCTCCAGCCCAAGCCATCCCCAGCCTCTTGCTGCAGCATCTGAAAGAATAAAATGAAAACCCAGCCCCTGGCACTCTGTTCCCGGTCCATTTTCATGTGCACACACACATCCACAGCACACGAAGCCAAGCTACAGCCTGAAAGCACTTCAGGGCTGGGGCGCTCCCACGTGCAGCGTGGTGTAAATGTCAATAGAACACAGAACTCGTGCAGGCTTCTAGGTTTAAGCGTTACGAGGACATGCAAACAGCAGCAAAGCACCAGAGAGCTGCCTCACGAGCACCAGCTCTTACCCTGTGAGCTGCTGTCCTTACACCTACGTTGGTGTCCCCGAGGCTCGGTGGATCTGCTCGGTAGCCTTTTCTGAAGGACGGCTCTGGCACACTTGGAATTCGAGCCCTTAGCGCTTGCACACGTGGCTGTAACCACAGAAGGTTCAGCTGCAGAATGCTTTACAAGAAGTCATGAGAAAAGACAGAGCCCTGCCTGTGCAAAGAATTAAGCGGAGGCGCAGGAAAGCGCAGCACAATTTACCACGAGGACCCTTTTTACCTTCGAACAACGGTTCATGTGTCCTACGGGCAAAAACCACTGTGACCACAAGTCTGCCAGGTTTGAATTATTGTGTGGAAAGGTCTTCTTACAAGCCATGGAGGTCTATCACGGGGTTATAGTAGCAGACGTTTTATAGCCTCGCTGTTGTTCAGGCAGTTGACTTCATAGCAGAAAAGAGATTTCAGGATAGCGTGCAAGAGAAAGTTATTCTTGTAGACCTTTTAGCCCATAAATATCATTGACCAAGCTGTGAGGTCCTTCTGCTGGCAAATTTTCAAGATGCTATAAGCAAAGAAACTGGATCCCCCTACCCGCGATCAAATGCGGTCTGGTTGGGGAACTTGCTAAGCAAGACAAAACACGAGCCTGCTTCCAAATGCACTCAGCTCAACTTCAGACCTGAATTACGAGCTCATCGGTGGCGGGAGAATAAAGGACCTTAAAATAAAACGTGGGTGATCGCATCAAGGTCACGGACAGGAGGAAAAGAGAACTGAAGAAATGAAGGACTAAAGACAGAAGGAGGAGGAAGGTCTCCTCAACCACGTAACAGAACCAAATAGCAAGTTATTGGGAGGGTTTGGGGACGGCCTTAGTACAAGCAAACCAAAAGCTTTTGGACAGAAGGTTCCCATTAAAAAGCTTTTTTTTTTTTTCTTTTTAAAAACACCAGTATTGATACAAACATGGAAATTTCAGAGCAGCTACAAATTATGCACTTTTCGTTGCATAACGTTAGCTTACTGTACAGTCAAGATTTAAATACTAAATTTCTGACAATACCGAAATTTAGAAGTGTCTCTTTTAGTAACATTTTTGATAGACACCATTCCACATAAGCTTCCTCAAGTACGCAGTTACTCACCCCAGACAGGGCTTTTTTTTTAATGAGATGCAGAAACTTTTCAAGAAGAATTAAATGTATTTTTTTCCCAGCTATTTTCAGTCACTATCCATTTACGAGCCAACATCTCAGAGGAGCTGGCTCGCAGGAACCAAGGTTTCACCTAGAATCATCTTTACAAGGCTTATTTTTATGCTTAGTGGATGCATTCAACCTCATTAGAAGCGATAAATATCTGGTTAGGAACAGGACAGAGGAAAAAAGGATGCAATTCGGAAAGGATGCAGCCCAACCGAGAGGAAAGAAAGCTGACGAGTAAGTGGCAGTGAGCTAACGCTTTTATCACTTTCCAATCTGCATTCAAACCTTGTCCATCCTGAAAGAGAGGGGCAAGGATTCTGCGCAAACGAGATAAATAAATTAATAAAAAGAAGGAAAGGATGACTTCTGTTAAGTCAGATTAAATTTCCGCATGGGAAGGCAGGGCAATGATGTCACCGCACCTCCTGCTTTCCATCAACGAGACACGCTGCGTGCGTAGCGCTAATTACAGGAGAACCCAGGGCAGCTGCATCTCACAGAACTGTGTATCACAGGAAGATTAGAGAAACGAAATCAGCTGATTTCCTATTCGTATGCGTTATGAGAGGCTTTTTGCATTCACGTACCACTCCGCTAGTCCTCATGACCCCCATAAAATGGTGATGAATTATCAAATCAGTATTTTCCAGAGAAAAAAAATAAGCCAAAAAATGAGCTCTAAGCCAAAGGCTAAATCTCAGTTAGTCCTTAAGGTTTCCTGACAGGCCACCCCATGGAATTTCTTCTTCCAGAGCTGGATCCATGCTCAAACATGCTCCGGATCTGACAATTAACTTCCTTAAGGAAACGTGTTCCTTCCTTCCCTCCGCCCTTTGCTGATTACGGCTGGTCTCGACACTTTGCAAGGCTGTAATAAGATGCTGAAGTCTTTGAAGACATCTATTGTGCAGCATTTGTTGCTTGCTTTTTTTTTCACGGAGCCTTTGCTGCATCTGTACCAGAAGCATCTTCACATTTACTTGAGGAGCCAAGTGATGGGCTATTAAAGTTAATAAAAGTGACTTGCTCTAATGCAGGGGACAAGCCCCGGGCTCGAGGCTGCGCTCCTAGCGAGGTGACTCGCCATCAAAAGAATTTGGTTTCCTTCCAGGCTCTGGGAACTGGTAATGGTACGCGGAGCTACTCGCCTCTCCAAACCCAACATCAATGCAGCCCAACGAGGCTGCCCTTCAGGTGGTTAGGAGAAATGAGCCGGAGAGCCTTTGGATACCCCCAGGAAAGGGCCACCAGCACTGGCACCTTCCTTAGCCACTCCTGGCTGCCAGGATGAGGGACCTCACAAGCTGTAAGACCACCCAGGAGGACAGGAGGCATTTTGGCAAGCAGGACATATGCACCACGGTGATTCTGGAGCCACCTGGGCTAAGGAGGAAAAGGACCCTTGAGTGTTTGTCACCAGGAGCCTCTCCTCGGGGTGCTCCAGACAAGGACCACGCAGCCAGAGCCAGCCACACTGACCCAGATGTTGCTGAGCACATCTGGGAGCCCAGCTAGCAGGATCAAACCAGCTAAAAACAGCTGGATCAGGAAATTAAGAGGGGAAAAAAAAGATCAAGCTGCCACACTGGAGTGCTCCGGCAGGCTCGGGAAGCTTGCGGAACACAACTAAAAACGCAAAAGGTTTTGTTTGCTGCGATTCAGAGACAAAACACGCCTAACCTTATCTGAAAGGATTGCTGCAAACCCAAAGCAGAGCCCGTGCCTTCCCAAGCAAACACAGAGGAGACCAAGAAAACAGAACCAGAGACAGTTCATCTCAGCCTTAGCTTCTCACAATTAAATCCGCGTGTGTTTGTCCAGGGCAGCTCACTGAAATTTAAGCAAATAGCAGCAAACCTCAAAGAACAGGAGAAATCTCACTGCATCCCCGAAGTATGCAGCAGCGGAGATGTTGCAAGGATGCCAACTGGCAGGAAATGAGGAGGGAACACAGTATTCCTAAGAAACCTCCTCATTTTTCCCATTGATGATCTGAGCCAATCTAAAGGAGCAAGGGGAAGGGGGGGGACGACGGGGGGAGCTCAAACCTTTCCCCTAAATCAGGGTAAGAGGGAAAGAAAACACTAATTTCAAAATGAGCAGACCACACAGTAAAAGAGAAATAAAAATAGTAACAGAGAAAGCGAGCCTATACTGCCTCAGTCTTTCTTCCCTCAGCCTTTCCTCGTTTAACCGTTTGTTCCGAGCCGACCAGAGGAGAAGCACCAAGCTCCGCTTCGCAGCAGTTTTCTGCCCACTTCACATCGGTTTGTGCTCTCCACGGCTGCCCCGAGCCCTGGGACAGCTTTTTGGGTAAGCCACAGTCCCGCTAGTGACAAAACCCAGGCTGGCCAGCAGCCGAGCCTGCTGTCCTCTCATCAAGTCCTCTGCCCTCGCAGGACTGAGTGGAAAAATGTTTATTTAGCTATTTCTGGCCACGGGGAGAAGCGTGCCTAAGGAGGGACTCGCTGGAGCTGCTGCACCAGAGGCACAGACCGAATTCCTAGGAGAGAGCAATGTCTCCCAGGTGGCCTGGGAAGGCAACCAGGAGAAATGCCTCTTGACCTTTGAGAGGACTCCCCTGGAGGATGCAGTAAGGCGCCGGTTCACCAGGACAGGCAAATTTCTTCCAAAAAGCCCAGCGAGAACAAGGTGCCCCAGCAAACCAACAGCAGTTCTTAAGGACAGCTTCCCCAGGCACAATAGGTGGAGGCAGCCAAAGCCAAAGCAACGAGGCAGCTTGTCCCTCAGCAGCCCGAGGGCTGGTTTGGATCACCAGCAGCTCCGAGGCTTGGTGCTTTTGTCAGCTTTCCCCATCACCCACTGGAGGGGCCCCCCAGGCTTGTGGTGGACCTGGCACTGGACAAGGGCTCTGCAGCAGCAAGGCAGAGCTGGGGGAGCTCAGAGACCTCCAGGAAAGCATCAGCCTCCCCCACAGGGTGCCACGAAGAGCTCGGTCTGGAGATCTCCTTCTGAAAATCCCATTTCACAAGCAGATGTTGCTCAAAACCCCCAGGGCAGCCAAGTGACTCCGAGCACTTACGCTGGGGCAGCTGCTGGTCCACACTGCCTGCTCGGGGAAGGAGCTGGAAAACAGCCTCAGGGCCAGGCCAAAGCATTTCACTGACACGAGAAGAGCTCCAGCAACTTTCTTGGGGGAGCCTGGGCTCACCCAGCATGCCAGAGCCTCGCACTGCTGAGGTAGCTGCCACGGTAGATGGTGGGGTCACCTCCTGCCACCTCCCCAGCTGAGTCCCTTCAGCGGATCCACAAACGCCCCCCACCAGCTGCACTGCTGACTCAGCTAGAGCAGCTGAACCCTCGCCAGAGGTGCTTCGAGCTAACTTGCACCCCCTGCTTAGCTCGGGGAACAGCAACCCACCGGGGACATGGCAAACACCAGCTGCCACTTGTGCAGCAAGCTTCTGCCCATGCCTGGTTATGTGCCTGCCCTGGTGCCACAGGCAACTTCTCCTGAATTCCTGGCACGCTTCTTCCATGCCAAAAAAAATAACCAAGTTTTTTTTCTCCAGAACTGTCAAATATCCTTAAAAACACCCCCCCGCTGGGAGCTAACCGGGAGGCACTCACGTTGCAGCAACCCCTGCGACCCTGAGCCCCGCTGCGACCGCGGCTGTCAGAGGCAGTCCTGGCACAGCTTGTCTGTTTGGTGCTGCTAGCACCAGCTCTGCAGCGGGGGGGGGGAATAAAAACAACAAAGTGGTTTGTATACAGAAGCTTTCCAGAGTTAAACGAACACGCACTGGCCTGCTTTCCTGAATCCCAGCCCTTGCTCTGTCACCCTTCGTGTGCGTTTACCCGCAGCGAGCCAGGCCCCAGGCTGGCGCGTGCCTCGGCAGCGGCTATCGCAGGCCGGGGCCGTTACTGCTGCTGATGTCAGACACAGCAGGATTCTCATCTCCCATAGGGAGTTGTCTTAGCAGTGAGCAAAATTCTCTTTTTTTTTTTTTTTTCCCATTCCATTATTTTATGGGAAATAAGCTGAAGCCAAAGCTCTGGCCACGGCGCTAGCTCAAGCGCTCGGGCCGAGTGCTGGTGAGTGCCATGGGGAGCCCTCGGGGGGTTCTGCAGGGCCCCCAGCCCCATGGGGGCACTCCTCCGAGCTCCCCCAGGTGCCGTACCCCTGCTGCAAGAGGGTGAAGCAGCCACACGGAGGCCCACCATGAAAGGAGCTATGCTGTTGCGGCAAGGGATGCAGTCTGCACAAAACTCCTGCGGCTGAATTAGGCCAGCTCCACCGCCAAGCACCACAGGAGCTGTGGCAACGGCATCCTGCAGGACGGATAAGCTGTTATTCACCCCAGTCCCCGTGTAAAAGCTCATTCCTAGCCTCTCTGCAAGCCATGGCTTTCCAGAAGTCCCCCATCCCAATTCATCCCCAAAAATGCTTGTTCTGATGCAGGGGGTCCCAAAGGAGCCCCATATACCTGGCTGCTCTGACACAGG